>NC_044249.1:1500000-1770000 GCF_003957555.1 Calypte anna
CATGTCCAACCTGACCTTCTTTGAAATTGGGAAATATCTAAATGTCTGTCCTCAGGGTCTCTAAGGGAGTAATTAATGCCTAAGGGTCCTATTCAGAGGTAAATATGGAAAACAGCATCAACGTTTATTCAGTAGAACAGTTCCAAACACCACAGTTCTTGCTGGTTTTATGATAAAACAGAATCTGTTACTCAGTATAAAGTCTGAATTTGGTGGAGTCCTAAAATAATCCCAAAGAAGGGAAATACTGTGTTATCTGACAACAATTACAGAATGTGTGAATGGTATGTACATCCCATTAAGCTGCCTGGAACACCTTCACTGTTTTAATCTTAGGTGAAATCCTAGAAGGCTTTTTTGTTTATTTTTTTTTTTTTCCTGTTTCCCAATTGTCCTTCTAGTGGGGGACAGAAAAAACCAAGCAAATTTTTCTAAGCACTCTGAATATTATATTCTAGATTTGGTATTTTAAAATATCTTTAAAAAGCCATTTCATTTCATATTCACAATGTAAAAGCATTATGCTCCCATTTCTGCAGTGCCTGGGAAACTGTCCAAATAAAACCCAGGATTGGACTATCTACATTTTGCAAATGTTTCCCAATGTTCTATGGGGTTTTTTTTCCACAAGAATTGTCGCCAAATAATTTCTATCCAAATTAGCAACAGCCACTCACCCAGAAAAAAAAAACCACACAACAAGAAACCAAACTTAGTACCTTGGAGCAGAAGAGGGTGAGGAAGGGAGGAAGCTTTCTGCCCAGTGCCTGCTCTCCTTGTGCATCATGCAGAGCCACCACAGCTCCCAGGTGAAGCTCCACTGGCTCTCTGACAATAAATTATTGCAGCTTTGTGCTCCTTTTAGGAGGTGAGGCAATATAGAGAGACTTACAGACATTCCTGGTCAGACATCTGAAACTGTCTGACCATAAAACACCAGCATCCCCCTCTCTCCTCAGTGCTACACATAATCCCTTCTCTTTTAGTGTGAAGCTTCGATCACTTCTGATTTTTTCTCATCCCAGTTCCTTGTCCTCTCACGTTACCACCCAGGCAGGCTTTGGGGGAGATCTTGGGTGTTTTGGGGCAGAAAAAGAGTTCCTCCTTTTTCCTCAAAGTTCCTCAAAGAGTTTTTCACCTCATTGGGTTTGGGAGTGCAGTGGATCCTGTTAACATTGACATTCCAGGATGCACAACTATTGTTGAATTTTATTACTTATTACCCATCAGAGCAACTCTTATTTGAACTCAAAACAGGAATAATTGCAGGCTTGTTCCTGTCTCTAAACTAACAAAACTTTTGCCACAACTTCAGTACAGTCTCAGGCCCTGGAGGACTTTCACAACACCCAGCTCCAGCTTTTGAAGTTCCCCATGGTTTGACTCAAACGCCCAGTCACTCAGGAGCAGCAATTTTTCAAATTCTTTGCACACCAAAATCCACATTCCAAAAATCACAGAGACCACTTTAAAAGCAGAAGTCATTTCACCAAACGTGTCACCTTTTTCTCCCCATTTTTCCCCTAGTACCTGCTGCTTACTGTGGCCTTGGCAAGTTGACCTGTGCTGTGCTGCTGTTTCAAGAGGAGCAGTCACTGTGAGAGCAACCCAGCAACAAAGTGCTCCTTGTTCCTGAGCACCACCTTGTACAAAAACATAGAGAGCTGAGGGTGGCTTACACCTCCTCACAGTCTCACTAAACTCTGGCTAAAAATTTTATCTGAAAATGGACCCCTTCAAACCAAAAATACTCATGTTTGACTGGAGTGTAGGCATCACCCAGCCAGTGGGAAGTTCTGCACCAGAAGGAGCATCACTGCCCCTTGGCTCTAGGGTCATCTCATGGATCATCTTCCTGGCACCCACACCACATCCAAAAGGAATAAATTAAAGTGTGAATAGGTATTTACACTGTCTGCAGAGGTGACCTGCACACGTGTTTGTGCAATGGTTTCCACCTAGGACTAGGATGAGGTTCTGCCATGATGCCAAGGAAAATGGTATGGCTGCTGCAGCAAGGGTGAAACAGCTTCACTGGGGAAGCTGACATGGTATTTCTTTGCCAGAAAGTTTTAGAAAAGAGACCTCGTGTTTGGTGAAGCTTTAAGGACTTTTTGGAAAACGTGCTCCACTTCATAAGAAATTACTCAGAATGTGGTTCAGAATGTGTTTTTTTACCTAAAGAGAAATGTTTGGTGCATATGAAAAAATACAGAAACCCGTGAAAGATATCTTTGTTAAATGCCTGTGATATGTGTCTGTTATTTTTCTGTCTTGCAAGCTAATAAACTTAAGACCAGTTGCTTTACAGACAGGGTAGTTATTAGCTCTCAGTAGAAAATAATGTACCACAGGGAATTTACAATAAAAGAAAAATGCTCTTAAATATTTGGGGCCATCTGAGCCACCCAGGGTAAGTGTTTTCTGGCAGCAGAGGTGTTATTGTTGCCATAGCCCTGCCACATGATGTTATTCTCCTCAGTAAAATGTAGGGTTTTTAATGAAAGAACTCTGCTTAAGCCCAGGGGCAAGGAGCAATTATTTCCTTCTTGTACCTGGGATGGAAGGAATGGTTTTGAGGACTGTGCAGCAGTGGTAAAGGAAAAGAGCAAAACTGCAATTTGTGGTTTAAATAAAGCAGGTGGATGCAATGGAAAGGCATTTAAATTATGGCCATGCTCACAGAGAAAATCATAGTTAAAGGACTATAGCATTGATTACAGTTACTATAAAAGGCAAATGTGTTGCTTCTGTCTTTCAGAAAGAAGACTCCCAACCAAAAAGACACTAAAGACCCCAAATCTGTGAGGAGGTTTTATTTTCATGGACCCTCCTTTCAGCTATTAGGTGTCCTCTGTTTTTTCTTAATTGTAACTTGAATCTTGCTGTTGACGACCCAGCTTGGCAATCAGAGCAGCTACTGCTGAAAGCCCAACAGCCAGACTGTGTGGTGATTGTAGGGAGTTAGCAACCACCTTCCAGACAGAAAAATAAACATGGAATTATGTTTGGAACCCCCCAAACAATGTCTGGCTATACACATTCTTGGCATTAAACTCTGCTTTTGCTAATGTAAATATAAAATGATTCTGCATTAAAACTTGACCAAATTGCTTCATCCCTTATTCCAGGGTACCCATATTGAAGTTGAGGTTTTATGAGTGTAAGTAGATTAGACCTGCAATGTTCTTTTCAATCATGTACTTATTCATGAGCAAAGGTCTTTTTAGATACAAACCAGATGCAGCCCAGCTGCTTCGCCTATCTGTGAAAGTGGCCCCAAACTGAACACAGAAATTGCAGATATCTACCTCTGAATAACAGCATTTATGTGTTGTACAATTCCTCCACCTTATTCTTCTGCAAGGTTTTCCCATAAATAAAAATTAGTGGGCTCCTCAGCTCCATCCTTCTCCTTGCCAGGGCCAGGGACTGTCTTTCTGCAAGTGCCATCACAGGGAGCTGGGGATGCAGCTCTGGGAGGGGGAGAACCAACCTCCTGCCTCTTCCCTGCTTATTGCCATGCTCAAACAGAGCCAGGACATGGGGACAGAGCCACACACTAATGACACAGAGAGCAAAACAACAAATTGTGCCAAACAAAACGGGCTGCTTGAGGCCAGGGCTGTAAATCCCTATGGAAGTTGGTGTCTCCTTGACCACAGATATAAGATAATGATGAGTTCTAACACGTACATTTGTGTGCAGGGAGAGGAAAGCTCCAATCCTTAGTAATAAGCTAAGCCTCACAGAACATACCTCACACTGATCTGCAAGTGGTGGCTTCTGACTCAAGGCAGGAAGCAGTGTTTTGATTGGAAAAATATTCTGCAAGAAGAACTGCAAGGAAAAGTCTGCAGCACTCGAGACCAAGGGCTGAGAGTTTCATCTGATAGAAAAATGAATGCCTGTTGATCTGGGGAGAACATAATGTGAAACATGTTTGCTGAGTGAGAAAAATGTTGATTGGGCAGAATTAAAAGCAGCTGCGGTGTGACAGTGGAAAAGCAATTAAATAAATGTGACATGGCAGCAAAGCAGCCCCTGGGGCTCGGGGGCTGTGACGTTACTTGTGAGGATTGTGATGTAAAAGTTACTCACCAGGCTGTGATTGTGACAACTGTGACCTGCCCAGGTGTGGGGAATATGCACACTTACCTGGTGTTTTTACCTACCTTCCTGGTAGGATTATGGCCCATCTCCTCATCAGACTTATCCCATGCTATGGGGAAGAGAAGTTCCCCACTCCCAGAGCTTTTCTCACCTGGCAGCTCCTTTATCTTCTCCATTCCCTGGACTTCTCTTTGTGGCTCTTGACATCAGTCTTGGAAAAACAAACAAACAAACCAACCTCATTACACAAAAAACCCCTAATAATTAAGCAGTATGTCCCAAAAGACAGGAAAAGGGTTAAAATGAATGTGCTGTGACTTTCATCTCAATAAGAATATAGCATTAAATAAATACTAATAAATCTGCACGGTTTTACTATCAAAAGTTGTAATTCTTTTCCTTTGAAATAATATGCAGTGTCTGTGATGGGATGGGGCTAATTCATTGTTATCTATTACTACTATTCATTGTCCTGGGTATAAAGATCAAAGATGATGCATTGCTCCAGGGGCTGGACAGGGGAGATCCACTGCCTGTCAGGGCTTTGTGAAGGGGCATGGGATGAGAAGCTGTTCTGAGTACTGCAGAATACTGGGAAGCCAAAATCCAAACATGAGGAGTTTATGTCCTTTTCACTTTTGTGAGTTCCTTCTTAAACAAAGAAAGGAGTATAAAATTTTTCTGTTTATTGGAATCACTTAAAATAGTTTGCCAGTGAGGCAATGAGCCAACCTGCCAAGCCAAGAGCTGAGAAGGCTTCATCATAAAGACATAATGAGATAAAGCAAGGCAAGTTAACATCCCAGATTATTACACAGTAATGTTACCTTAATGCAAGGCTTCTCACTTTCAGTGTATGCTTCTTGGAACACTTCAGCCAAACTTGGGTTCTTTACGCCCCAGAAGGTGTCAACAGTTCTGTTCCTAAAGCTTTCTACATTTCCATGGAACAGAAGCAACTTTCACTCAAGCTTCCCCAACACTCTCCCACCTTTCCCTTAGGGGACCAGTTCAGGATGAATGCAGGGTTTAGTCCCCATGACCCATCACTTCTTGGTGCCACTGGGACTGCCAGCAAGTGACTGAAATCAGCTTTACCTGGCAGGGGAAGAGGGGAAGTAGTTACCCAGACACCAGGGATTCCTCCTTCTCTGAAAGCACATTTCTCCTGCTTGAATCAGGGACCTGCAGCTACTGTATTCAAGAACCTTTTTGTTTAAGTCTGATCAAGCTATTACTAATTCAGCTGGGCAAAACAGAACAAACAACAACAGCAAAGAACCAAAAGAAAAAACCCCACCCAAAACCAACCAAACAAAAAACCAACCAAAAAATCCTTTGAATTCAAATATGATTTTTTCAAATTACCTTCTCCATTCCTAACGCCCCACTTGCTTCCAGATCAGGCTGGTGTCTAAAGCAACCATCCCAAGCAGCCATGGGTTATCTTTGGTGCCTACAATCCATTCCATTTGGTGTTCTTTCCTTTTTTTCAGCATCTGGGAAAGCAATTGCTGGTGGAAACACATGGACACAGTGAGCTCCAGGACTGCATCAGACCATGTGGTTAACTTGAATTGCATGTGTTTGGATTCCCTGTCTTAATTCTGAACCCACAACATAAGGGGAGCATATTTCCCTGCTCCCACATCATTAATTGTAATCACTGTTATCCAAATAATCTGGTTCATAGATAAAAATTGTTTAAAAAAAAAAAAAGTTGGGAAAGATACAATAGATCAGCTAACAATAGACTGGCTGATCGTTTAAAAAAACTAATAAAAAAAGAAGTGACATATTAATAAACCATTCCAGCTCCTGGCTTGTCAAGCATTTGGCCTATGAAGTATAACAAATCCAAAATCCATCCTCTCAGTTCCACTGACCCCGGGATCCAGAGGAGCTCTGGTTCTTGCAGAGGGTGAGGGGTCAGCTCAGAGAGTTCAGCCAAGCACTGGGGCCTGAAACTTGGCTGCAGAAGTCCTGGGGTGCCTCTGTGTCCCAGCAAGCTGAAAAGCTTCCCCACTGCTTCCCACAGCCCGAGCAGAGCAGGGAAGCAGCAGCTACGTCGGGCTTTAGTTAGCAATAAAAAACTTGTTACCTTCTGCCTTACACACATTTCCTACGTGACAAACATCAGAACGAAACGGTTGCAATATTCAGCACGTTTTTATCCAGATAAATATTAAAACCACATTTAATGCAATATTGAAGGGATTACTGAACTCAGAAAAGGGAAAGTCTGAGTAATGGTGCAGCTGTGCAGCATTCCAGTGGATCCCAGCCACTGCCAGCATTTACTATTTGACAATAAACAACCTTCAGCTCCTGATCAGATACCCAGACAGACAGATAGATGTTCAGTGCTAACACAGACACATTAACACTGCCCTGGCTGGGGGCTGTGAACACCCCCAGCCATCAGCAGTGAGGCTCTTACAAAAGGTGGTGGCCAATTTTATTTAATTTCCCTCAATGACTACAAATCATCAAGATACAATAGTTTTGCTGTACAATTATTCTCTGAAAAAGATACTATGGGCTGAAACCTGTGGGGAGTATTTATTGCTGATTTTAAAAATTGCTAATATTAAAATAAAGACTTCAGCTATTTTACAAAATCAAATTGTAGGCTGAAAAAAGATGTTTTTCCCCACACTCAAACTACTTACAGATATGACAGTAATTGCAATAGGGAGCAGGTTCTAATCCATTGCAGTAAGCATGCTTTGAAAAACAAAATACCAGTGCAATGACTGCTTTTGTGAGTCTCCAGAGGAAAAAAGCACATTAAGAGTATCAAGGAAACTCTCATTATCCTGTCCCATTAAATCAGATGAGGAGAAAACCCAGCAACCTTTTTCAATCGTTTTGTGGAATAAGTTTTGTGATGTCTTTTCCCTTGAAGCAGGCACTCCCTTATTGACACTTGGAGTCTGGTGAAGGTTCAGAAGAGAAAGCAAAGAACGAATGGTCATTAAGTGTGCAAAGTGCTGAGTGTGGAAGTGTTTGGGGTCATGAAGTACCTGGTTTGCTCAAGGGTTTCTAGGAGGGAAGCCAAGAGCCTTGCTTTGGCATCCAGCATCAAAACTGGAGTAACAGGAGCTCAGGCAGGGCAGAGCTCAGCTCAGCTCCTCTGCAATGGCCTAAACGAGACAACAAGAATGGTTTGTAAAGCAAAAAGATGGTGTAATAATTCAGTGCTTCTGATATGAGAAAGCAGAAAGTCACACAAGGCAGCCTCTCGTTTTAAAATCAGTATTTTCTCAATACACAAGATAAATAATTGCTTGGCCCCCTTCCTCTTACGTTTCTTTTAGGAAATGAAGAATAAAATGTCACCCGTGTTATCCAGTTGTAGTCTTGTAAAAGTTCAGCATATCAGAGAAAATCTTAAATAATCCTGAGAGAGAGATTATTGTCAGCTGGAGAGTGGTTTATTGTGGTACTTTGCTAAGATAGTTTTATAAATTCAATCCAAGAACAAGTGGAAAAAGCAACAGAATCCTTGTAATATATGGAAGGATTAGGATAAGAATAATACATCTATTTTCATTTTCACTCCAGCACTGGATGTTCCAATATTCTATACAAGTGGAAAGTATTTTAAAAGCATATTTTTCACTCACATCAAATTTTCCCTTCAGTGCAATTACCTCTGGGACCTCCAGATTTCTGAAAATGAGGATTCTCAACCCAGGCTTGGGTGGGAAGGAGGCAAACCAGGAAGACTGGGACTCAACTAACACCAACTTGGACCTAACCCCACCACACAGGTGTCTGAGCTGCCAGGTTTGAAGACGTTTTAAGACAAATATTTTGAGGCAAATCAAAATGGTTGATGGCATGGATGAATGGATGAAATGACACACTGCAGCCCAAACACATCCAGCACACCAGCAGGCCAGGCAGCTCTAGAGAATCCCTTCAAGAGTTTCCCCAAACTGCCTGTACTTGTTGGTCCCTATTAGGGGTCAAACAAAATAACACTAAGTGCACGGTTTTTAGCCCACAAAATGGATTTCAGTCTGGGGACTTTTTAATTTTTTTTATTTAGCCCTTCATTTCCTTTTGAAATAAAAAGGTAAGGAGGCCTCACACTTTCATAGTCAAGAAGTATATTGAATTAGAAAAATCTATCCAAAATTCCCTTCTGCTTTCAGTGATGCAGACTGTGGAAGTGACTCTACCTGTTCTTTACCAACTACCCCAGCTGACACCTTCCCCTCACATTTGCCTTTGACTGGCATTACAGTGACAGAAACCAGTAATCATTAACTATTATTTAATATTATTCCTTCTAATCTTTGCTAATCTTTGTGACTTAGCAACTAGCAGGCAGAAAGGAAACACAACATTATAGACAACCAACTGGCTGCTGCTGAGCCACTTACAGCAAGACAGGACACAGTATTTGGATGCTTCATGCCCTGGGAAGCCTGGCTTGAGAAGAAACATGATGTGAGAGCAGCCACATCCCAAAAGCTTTGGAGGGGAGCTACCCCAGGAGTCTGCAGAAAATCACATCTAGAAACGTGTCCCTCTCTGTTCTGCTGCTCTGGACACCCTGTCCATAGGATCCAGAGGTTATGGACAGAGCCCCCAGCAAGCCCTCATCTCAACACAACAATGGAATCTCAGAATTAAATCACATCCACAGCATTCATTCACTAGAAAAAAAATCACAGCTTTGCCTGCAAAGTCAAGTACTGAACTGTGTTGAAGAGCTGAATCAAAGAAAAGCATTTTTTTTAAAAATTGCATTTTTTTTTTTTTTAAAAAAGCAATTTTTAAGAACCACTACAGCAGGAATTTTCCAAGCTGTGCAGGGGCCACAGATGAGCCCTTCCCACTATTATTACTTGGCTATAAGGCATCCAGAGCTTTGAAAATTTCAGCAGCAATGAAGAATATTGTTCAAATTCTGATTTCATGTTTGGAGGGCCTGTCTTGCTACAGCTGAGTGAAACCAGATTTCCAGTTCACTTCAGCAGAATTAGTCTCCTTCAAGAAAGGGGACTAAGTGGGATTCATGTCTTCCTATTATTCTCTGTACAACTTTTATCTAGGAGTGGGAAAGCAGAGTGCTGACACCTGATGGAGTCAGAGCAGGGAGATTTCCTGCATTGCTCTGACCCTGCAGAGCACCACTGGGTTAATCCAGGCTCTGATGTTTGGAGCAGCTCTGGTTTACAGCACAATATTCATCTCTCAATGGGGATGAGAAGAAATGTCCAGAAGCTTTATTTATAAATGAAGATAAGTGCTGGCCAACGTTCCTGCCTCATGCTTATATCATCTAATTACTTTGGCATGGGGCTTCACTCTTTCATCTTCCAAATCTGCCTTGTGCTTAAGCAATTCACATCATTCTCCTTCCTATCTCTTACATTCTCTTTCCCCTCCCCTTTAGATACACTATTAACAACCCCAAGCAAACTCAGCTTTAGAGATGCTCAGTGTTACATCATTGCTGCTCCCACTTCCCAACCAACACTACTTATTTTGTTTTTTGGCTGTAAGAAAACAAGCTAAATAGGCACATTTTGAATGGGGCAGCTCAGGCCCTCATGTCAGCCTCAAAGCACCCCAAAAATAGTAAGAGCTCTGAATCCCAATGGCCACCATTCTGTAATCTGGGGAGGCACAAGCCTGGAGCAATTAAAAATTTTAAACAACAGTAAAAACAGAGGCAAAAAAGACCTGGCTGTATTAATTGCCCTTTTATCCAGCAGGACTTTTCCTCCAGTATTGTTTTTAGTTCAGCAACCTCTCAGGAGTGTTTAACATCCTAAAGTAGAGGCTTTCCTTCCTTCACCCCTGGCTGTGGGATCCTTCCCATGGCCAGCACAGTCACGCTCAGCATCACACCATTACCCAGCAGAGAGTCCAGGAACTTCTCACAGCTGCTCATCTGTCCTGGGGGGTTTGTTGGACAATGGGCAAAGAGATGGCCTTTCTAGGGAACACCACACATGGCAAACCACAAACAACAACAAAAAAACCCCAAAAAAACAACCAACCAAACAAAATAAACAAACAAAAAACCCCACAAAAACAAAAAACCAAAAAACCCCCAAAACGTGGCATTCCCTAATAGATGAATTTGTTAGAAATTTTCTTACCAGCTCAGAGATAGATCCATGAGAAAACAAACCCCAGGGTGGTTGGGTTGGGGGTACTTGTTCAAAGGGAAGCCTTGATGGTGGGGCAATGGATAGCTGGACTCTACAGTGAGCAAAGAAAAGGTGGATCATGAGCCTTGGCTTCCTATCACCCACAGCTCTGCCCTCCTCCTGGCTTTTATGGCTGGAGTAGGTGGCTGAGAATGGTGTAAAAAGAGGGCAAAAGCAGCTTAGAGCTCACCAGGGAAGGCAATAAGTGCTGCAGATGCTTTCAGCTTGAGCACATAATAAATGCTCAATAAATAAAGGTTTTGCAGAGGAAGGTGATGTGTCCAGATGTGAACACATCCATGGCTAAGTCTTATCTCCTACAGCCCTTGAAATGCTCACACTGCAACATGGTTTATGGCTTGTAGCTGCTATTAAAGAGGTTTGTACATGACATAACTCTTCCAGTCTCAACATCTGCAAATCCCTGAAGTCTAGCAGGATTTTAAATATTTCCTCTGCTTGATCTTCCTAACACTAACTAACATTTTTTTCATCCTCACTACCTGTGTCCCCTTCTTATTCAGTTAGCTGGACTTTAACACACTAATAAACTTTCATAACTGTGGCTTATGGGAGATGTAATTCCTCACCTAAATTATCTAATTGTACTGTATTAGAAAATTGCAAATATCTCTATTCAAGAATAAAAAAAAATAAGCAGATAGCAGGCAAAATATGTTATGTTTAATTATAAATATTTTCACTACACTGTTAATAACGTGATTTGGGAAAAAGATTTAAGATGTAATATACATTTTTCTGTAACCAACCTTAAAGAAGTGTTTAGTTCTCCTACACACAAACGTGTATCCAGCTCTAGCATTCATTTGTTGAAACCAGATCAGTATCAGAGGAATCCTTGATCTGCACAATTGTTAATTAGATAATTAAATCAGAGGAGGGAACGAGCTTTGAAGATTTATTAATAATTTATTCTCTGATATGAATTTGCATGGCATAGAATGGAAAAACATGAAGCAAGAAAGCATGAACACTGGCTCTGGAGTAGTCTTTGAACTAACAAATCTCCTATGAGCTTCAGGATTTATACTCCTGGTTAATTAATTATATTCTACATGCATTCCTAAGAAAATATGGGCACAGCCTGTGAGGGGTAGATTGTGGTTAGTACTGTAACAAATAATACACCTGTATTCAAGGATTTATGGAAAAATAGGTAAGATTTGAGTGTTTAATTATATTTACTCTTCAAATTTACTATAAAACTGCCTTCAATCTGGAGTAAGAACAGAGTAAACGCTATCATTCTACTTCAGCCTTTTTTCTCCACTCCTATCTATTGCATTGAATTAAATGTAATTTATACAAATCAGATTATTCAGTACTACACACAAGATGAAATCATAGAAACCTCTTTCTTACCTGGATTCTCCAGAAGATTTTCAGACTTGTGCAGTCTCCTGGTGTTTGCCAAAGATGCTGCACACTGGCAATGGGCTCTCCTGTGCAAAGGTGAATTTACCTTCTGCCAGTTCTTGCCCTAGAATTACCCTTTTGGGGCCATAAATATGGATGAGTTACCTCTTCCATTCAGATGATTATTTAGGTAAATGTTACTTTAATCAGAAGTGATCAAGATGCCTTTAAGCTAAATACAAACCCCTGGCCCAGTGAATTGTTATTGCAAATGTGAAATAGAAGCATTGGCTGGGCCAGATAAAAATAATCTTGTTCTCATGTCACAGTGCTGAGCAAAGACAGAGTTACAAATCATACTTAAAGCTCTCTAATACAAATAGTAAGTGGGATTATGGGCTCTGGCCCTCACCAGGCAAAAAAACAACCCACATTTTGCTAAGTTAATTAAATATTTTTACCACACTCTTGCTTGTTGTGAAGAGCAGGCAGACACCACACCAAGCAAGCATCACATCACATCACATCACAAGCTGTCCCTCTCCTCCTTATTTTGTTTGAGCAAAGCCCAGGACATTCTCCCCTTTATTTTTTTTTTAAATAGCATCCTGAAAGCCTGGGCACATTGCTGCCTTCTTCCCCAGGAGGCAGCTGGGGAAGCCCCTGGCAGCCAGAGCTGCCCCTGCCTCCCCAGCATCACCATCCCAGGCCAGAAGCAGAGCTTTGTCCCAGCTGTGTCCTGCACACTGCATCTCCTGCAGGCACGTCCCATGTGGACAGTAATGCAGCCAGCAAGTTCTCAACAAACAAGTTTTTATGATAAATGAAATGTCACTGCTTTAAAGCTAAATTAAATAGCTTCGAGTTGATAAAGTGTTCACTGGAGAATTCACAGAATTCTCACTCCAATATATTTTTCCCTTTCACAACACAGTCTAACCATTAAAAAAAAAATGTTGGAGACGTATCTCAAATTTGAACATAGTTACTTTGAATTACTTTCCAGTCATTCAGAATGCAAAGAAGAATTTCCAGTGATTTGTGCTATTATGATAACTTCAAATAGTCAGGAACTGAGTTCATGGCTGCTTTGCATTCCCTCCCTGACACAAAACAAATAGACAGTTTTATGAGGGAATTCATCCTTTCTTAAGTTCTCTTCTTCCTTCTTTCACCAACATTATATCAAATAACTAATGCACCAAAAAAGGAAAAACTAAATAAACCTTTACTGAAGAAATAAGTCATACATAAAATCTGCAATGTTGTTTCATTGGGAAATCTTCATACTGATTTTTTTTCTTTCTTTAGAAACCCTGCCTGGTAATCTGTAACAAACTCATTCAGTCAGAAAACCTCTGTAATGCACAGCAAATAGAGCTGTGGTGCAGCCCTCCAGGAACACAGAGGTACAGCCCTCCCTTTGGGTCCAAAAACCTGAGTGAGGGAGGAGAGAGGGGGCTCTGGGTTATTTCAGTCTGACCCACAAAATGCTTCACCCCAAAGCACTGGATGTGCTGCCCCTCTGTGCCTCCCAAGCCCTCTGGGGCAGAGTGGTCCCTGCAGAGCATCCCCCAGGTCAGAGGTGTCAAAGTGCCAAAGGAAGCAGACAAAAGGCTCTGTCTGGGGACGTGTTACACACCCAGGCACTGAGATTCTGCTGCAGGGGGTGAGTGTGCATGTGGGTTCCTTGGAGGACCTGCACTATCTGACACATCCATCCACTGGCCCAGCTCAGCAAAGATGGTAAGGTTCAGAGTCCTCAGAGAGAAAATGGGAGGGAGAGTTTCCTGAGGACTGCAAAACCAACTCAGTGCTCAATGCACTGCCTAACGTTGTTCTGTTCTTTCCCTCCTGAGCTACCACATGTGGTGGACAAATTCCAAGTGAAACACTCTCACCAGAGCATGCTCCAAGAGAGACAAGTGGGCCTCAGCCTTCCCAATACAATGCACTTCTCTTCTCTATTTATTTTTGTAGTTCAAAGCCCTGGCAGCAGCCCGTGTGGTGCCTGCCACAAGGACTAGTGCACTCCTGATGACTGCCATGAGGTTTCCAACCCACAGCCAGCGTGTATTCCAGCCCATGCCAGCCACCAGGATAGACTGTGTACAAATAGCAGCAAGATTCTCTGAAATAAAAGAAAAAAGCCAGCTCTCATTTCCACTTTGAACCCCCCACCACAGGCTGCCAACTTGAGGACCTTGCTTTTATCATAGCAGCCACATGAAAGAGTTCATCCTGCTTATCTTGGTTCATTTAGGAAACCAGTGATAAGCCTGCCATGAAAAAATTCCATCTTCTCCTGGAAGCTGGCACACTGGTCCTAAGATAGAGGCTCTGTAGTTATTTCCAGTCATATCAGAGGTTACTCAGTCACCCAGATGACTGCTTTCCTCTGCTAAGGAAACAGGGAATACTTCAGATTTCCTCTCAAGTACAACAGTATCTTGGGGTGGAAGTGGTGGGAGAAGGGCAGCAGATCCCTTAAAAGCCACAGCTCAGGGGTGTGGGGTGCATCCTTGCTGTCTGCTCCCAGGCAGGGGGCAAGAGGGGCTGGAAGCAGAGCTGTGGCCCCCCATGGGAGGGGATGGGGGGTGTGATGCCACTCAGCTTCCTGTCACCCAAAGAGGGCAAGTGCAATGCTGGATGCAGAGACAGGACTGGCACCCACCTACTGAAGAGGAAGATGGGGTATTAGTTTGCCATGGAACAGCAACAATGGAGAGAAAACCAAAGATGTGGGCTAACTGCAGATCAATCATACAGCCTTCCCTACAGGAGCTACCTGTGGTGGTTCTGTTTGCTTTTGTTTGCTTGTTGGGTTTTTGGTTTGGATTTTTTTTTTTTTTTTTTTTTTTTGCTATGAAGTATTTGGGATAAGCAGAACTGTAAATCAGAACAGTGTGTATATATATATATATATATCTCCATGGTAATTCTGCCAGCATCTCCAGGCTGCTGGCTGTACCCAGAGCTGTGTGTGGTGGTGCCAGAGTCTGGAGTGGGGTTGCATTCGTTTTCTGAGCTCCTTGGGTACCTCCTAGGGTTGAAGTGTCAATGAAATCAACTCTCTCTCTGCCAATAAACAATTTTAGAAGGTGTGAAATGGCTGAGAAGTTCTTTGGAACCCAACGGAGGCAACAGAGTGTGAGTGGTGGTGATGGGAGCAGGGGCTGGAGATTTATCTAGCCAGAGGTTTGCTAAAGAGCTTCAGAGGCAGCTGGTAGCAGTCTGCTGTAACCAGGGACAAGGCATTTATGGACAGATTTGATTCCTGGAAGCTACAGGAAGCCTCAACTTCTGGCAAAGACTTGAGTGGAAAGGAGGGGAAAACTCCTCTCATATTTGCAGAAAGAGGAGTAACTTTTAAATTCTGAAGGATCATTATCTTCAGCATAACTGTTTTTCCTCTTGAAATGTAGCTTGTTGCTACATTTACTTCTGACTTCTCAGCCCTTGGCACCCATAATTCAGTTCTCCCATATAAAAAATTGCTGAGGTCCCTGTGCTGATATCTCAGCAAACACAGTATTTCATCTTTAACTGTATCCTGTTTAGTCTGGGTTTGTTGGTGTTCACAGGCAGCAGGGTTGAAATACAGCCTTGCAGAATAATCAGTAATAACCACACAAAAACGACAGCAAAGATATAATAGTTTTCAGGGGAGATAAGAGATTTTGCAGAACTTTACCATATGGTGTGATTGTGCCAATGTACCTCTCGTAGTAAAATGGAGTTATTCAGATTGAGAGATATTAGGAGATGCTACTATAAATTTTACAGTATGTTGTAAATGTGCAATTACTCTTCACAAGTGCCCAGATGGGGATTATATCTCATTATAGCAAGTACTGTGCAAAAAACAAATGTCTGGCTGTAATTAATGGGGTTGGAAACTTCAAGAACAGATCTGCTGATGGGAAAAAAACCACAAAATGGTCAGAATTTGGGCTTGGATAACGACTCAAGTGACTGGATGTGTATGGTAATTGTACAAAGGATGTAACCATCCTCAGAATGCAAAACTGGACTGAATCACCAGTGTGACCTTCCCTCCTTTGTCTCTGTGCCTATGTGCTAGAAATGTGTACAAAAATTCTCCTTTCTCAAGCTACAGGAGCATTTAGGTTTCTGACCTTTCTTAGAAACAGAAAGAACAAACAAGCAGTACTATACAGCACTAAGGGTGGGGAGAAAAGGCCATTCTGGTGGAAGCTTAAAAACCTCCTACCTTGCTTGTAGACAACCCACACGTTTTGCAATATTTCACTTTAAATTGCCCCAATAACCAATTTCCCCAAAGAAACACCTTTGGATGATCTAATCTGCATGGCAGTGACAGCCAGGCTTGGGTTTTCCCTGAAGCTTTCTGCAGCACTCTTAGCAGAACAGGCTCAGATGGGTAGGTTTTCAGATACACTTAAATGGACTTTTAGTGTTAGTCATGAACAGACCTTCAGACTTGTAAACATTTAGTGCAAACAGGGTTAACAAAAACTGCATCTGAATAAAGTTATTCTCATTGGCCGTTAAACTTCTTGATTAACACATCAAATCTTCACATATCTCTAAAATATTATTAAATGCTTTGAGATTCGAGTTCTCAGTTTTCTCTAGAAGTTGCTCATTGCACATACTCCAAAGGAAGTAGGGGCAGTCAGGTCACATTTTTAAGGTTTAAAATGGAAAAAGCTGAAATTTGGCATTCAAGAAAAATGGCTTTTTGCAAAAGAAGCCTTATGATTCTACCAATTTTTCCCTCGTTCTCCAAAAGGTTGAGAAGCAAAATCAAAGCAATTCCTTGTTCCTTCTATTGGAAAAGCTCCAAAAGGCAGAGCTGGGTAAATCTGACTTACCTGCCTTTAATTTCAGCCTCAGCAGGGTCACTTGTCAGTCAGAGCCACTGTCAGGATTGCACCTTATTCACTGAGTTCCTTCTCTTGAATCCCTGCAGCTCTTACTCATGCATAAGCTGTAAAGTAGGGAAATAAACATTTTTAATGCAGTTTGGAGGACAAGTAGCCAGGAAATACAATTTTCTCCCTCCCTCCAGCTCCCAAAACTTGTCTTGAGAATGGTTAATGACCCTACCCCTGCAGAGGTGCAAGTGGCTGTCACTTCTTTCCCAGACTGACACAAAGGCCATGATGGCCAAGAGGAGCTGGAGTGGCTATTATTAGATGGAAGGCACCAGTTCCAGTGGAAAATTTTTAAAGGAAAAAAAACCCCAGACTTTTGGAGCACCCTTGGATGCAGCTACATTGATGTACCCAAGCTTTCCATCCAACACACAATGAGTGATGTGCAGCATCATGTCTGGGCTTCCTGCTGGCTGGAAAGGTTCTGTGGGTTCCTTCCCACTCAGCAGCCCCTTGGTTGGCTGTGGGAATTCCAACACCCACATTTCTTCCCTGAATTCCCAGCTTTCCCTGCAGTTTGTTCCTTACCCAGCCTGTGCATAACCAGCTTCTCTCTGCTTAGGTTAGGAAACTCAGGTTTTCTTCTTGCTGGGATTCCTGCTTCCTTAGACCCCTCACTCAAACGTTGTTAATTTCTGCCTGACACTGTGTCCTGACCTGCAGCAATCAGCCCTAAGAGTTACCCTGGAAAGATTATTTATGTTTGAGACTCCCAGCTCTGAGAGATGTGCCCACACTTTATTTGGGCTTGGACCATTCAGTAGGTGAGCTGACTTTGATCACCTCAGCCCTTGAAAAAAACCTTAACAAAAAGCACATAACAAATAATCTGAATAAATCTGCTGAAAAATCCCTGCATTCTTCAACTCTCTTAAGTCTCTTTTTTGATGTGTACAACCCTGAGCTGGATAAGAGGCATTTTCTGCTATTTACATGCATCCTGCTCAGGAGGATTTCCCTGTAGCTGGGACAGTATCACTGTGTGTACTCACCAACAAACACCCAACACTGAAATGCTCCTCTGGATGGGCAGGGAGTTAACAAAACAGAGCTCTGCCTGCAGATTAACTGAGAGACTATTACCTGGATCTAATGTTATGCTCTTGTTTTCACTAAAATACTATAATGCAAACCAGAATAAAATTCTGGCTGTATATCTGCAAAATATAATTTTTTCCACCAGAAACTTGAATAGTTTAATATGTTGATTTCTACATCCTGCTACAGTCTTTTAATAAAAGCAGCCTGGAGTTTGGAGGCTTCAGCTATTGTATTTAATAGGCATTAGTGTCCAGACTGTAAATTTGACCATTTCTCTCTCACCAGCCCTTAACAACAATATTGCAACAGAAAGAAAACAAAACTCTGGTTGTTAGCATACTTACAGAACTTCAGCCTTAAAAAGATGTGGCTTTGTATGTTCTAGTGATTTTCCTAACAAAGCCAGCTAAATACACTTCTATTGTATTCTGTAATCCATGCATTCTTCTTGTCCTCATGTCACTTTGGCATTCAATGCCTTGCCAGAAGAATTCCTTCCTATAACAGCTGTATCCATAGCCAGGAGGTGCCCATCCATCCTTCCAGGCTGGGATGTGCTTCAGCTCGTGGCTACTGGGAGCAGAGACCAAGAGGAGAGCAAAGAACATGGTGCCTGCAAAGTCTCTGCTGAAGACTTTTTTTGGTATTTTTTGTATATTTTTGCTTATCATCAGCTAGATAGTGATGAGAAGCTATTCCTAATTAGTTTAACTAGGACTGAATCTAGAAACCCAAGCCAGCCTAGTTGAGTAACAACACTAATATCCAATAACTAGGTCACATTATCCCCAGTTACTGCAGAGCTCCTCATAGACAACAACTTCCTATATTATCACAGAACATTACCAAGATCTGGGATGTGTCTAGGTCAATAATAGAGTCAATCAAGCAGGAAATTAACCAAGGCAGAGTCTAGCCACTAATCCAGTAACTCTCAAATTCCCACAGTGTGTCAGGTATCTGTTTCAGTCAAGCCAACGGGGAGAAAAAAAAAATCCAGAGTTGTCTCAAAAAGTGGTTGGAGAGAAGAGAACTTCAGTCAGCAGTGAAAACCAAGATGTTTTCATCAACCAGCAGAGCAGGAGATCAGGGCCACTCTCTTGGCTTCAATCAATCTTCTGATAAAGCTTTAATCAATCTTCTGACAAGACTGAACTTGTCTGTGCCTCCAACCCATTCCTTGGGTGTATCCCCAACATCTTCCCCAATACTGGGATGGGGAGTCCTGGCAATTAGCAGGGGAGTTCTCTCTGAGAATGAATTCTACATCTGGGCTAAGGAAATTTAAGAAAACCCTGATCATGGAAGTCCTTATTACTTCAGATGTCTTCCAGCTGATTTCTGGCAATCCCAGCACTTACCCCATGAAAGCACCGTGTTGCTCAGAACCTCTGATGCTGCAAGAGACTTTCAGATGCTGGAGAGCAAGCCTCCATCAGCCAATCCATACCCTTACCCTCTAAGGAAAACGGGAAGCAAAGGCTATGCCTGAGCTGTCTGATCTGCACACAAAGGGTTATATTAAGGTCTCCATCTCCCAAATTTCCAACAGACTCCAAGCCTCCACTGCTGCCTTCAGGACTCTTCTGCTTTGCATGGAAACAATATAAGGTAAGGAAGAAGAAAGTGAACACTGGTTTGCTCCCCATCTCTTGTCCAAAGTTCCCAGATACAGCTAAGGATGAAATGATTTGAAATGATGTCCTGGGCAGTATCTAAGCAGCTGGCACAGGAATCCCAGAGGCACGTCAGGTACTATGTCCTTTAGTTCCAGCTATGTTTATAGTAATCAACAGAGCAAGAGACTTAAATACTTTTCTCAGGTTAGTAATATTGCCTCAATTTTTTCTCACCTGAAGAGAAACAAGCTAGAAATAAGGAAAATCTCCAAAGGCAGTCATTACTAAATGCAGACAAGACAGCAGACTCATTCACTCCTTTCCAAAGCAGATAAGACACCAAGGGCTCCCTCAGTGGGAGAGAATTGCCTGATTTTTACACAGGACTGTGATTCAAACACAAGAAACACCACTTTCTTAAGAAAACCAAAAAACCAAAACCAAAACAACAACAAAAAAAGGCCCCCCAAAGCCCATAAATGTTCTCTTAAACTTTAAAAAGAACTCTCGTGAGCAAAAGAAATTAAAAAAGAGAAACTGTTCCCCTTTAGCTGCTTTCTGTATTTCTGTATTCCTGTTGAAGCCCCAGAGCAGCTGTGCTGCCCAGCTATGATCTCTCCAAACAGCCCCAGGCATTCCTGCCCTGTGCTTCTGGGGGATTCTGTGGGCAGGAACCAGACAAATGTCAAGGTCCTTAAATTTTCCCCAAGTTACATTCCCTGTGGTTACCTTGCAGAAGTCAAGATTTTGATTACCAGGGGCAAATGTGTTTTGTTAAGGTGAGATTATTATTTATAATATTTCTTTTTTGTAATCAGCATTGTTAAGGACTCTAGAAATGCATACTTTATTAAGAATACTCTTTTTCTTCAGCCCTCCTTGACAATGTATTCTGTTCAGCAACTGCATCTTCACCAAGTGGTTACAAGTCAAAAGGACATGCATCAGCAACCCCCAGGAATAAAAATAAAGCTGTTTTCAAAACTGCTTCCCTCACCCTAAAACAGAGTTGGAGAGAAGTGGAGTTTCCAATTTGCATGGTAGAGATGCAGTAAGCAATTGGGAGGCAGTCACTGCCAGGAACATTTGGTGTCAATTACAGCAGGGCTGAAGAAAAGAAATGAAATATATATATATATATATATATATATACGTGTCTCTGTGTGTGCACTTTTTTCTAGAGAAACTGGTGGAATCTCACGTTTTTCTTGGGGTTGTTAGAAGTGAGGATTTCCTGCATTTTCAGCTCTCTCAAAAGGCAGCTTGTCCCAGTGCAATGTCAGAATCTCTTTATCTAAGTAATTGCCCCACTTGCATTCTCAGCAGACCAGAAAGTTGTGCTATTTTCTTGAGCAATAATGAGAATACTAGAATGTGGTTATTAAATGCAGACAGCTCAGGGACAGAAGCTGTAAAAACGCAGGACAATTTTCCACTTAAGCTTTTTTACATGGCTGCCACTATTAGTCCTGGAACTGTCCCACGAGAGCTGCTATTAGTGACCAGGAATAACTTAGCCCAGGAGTAGTTCCCCTCATTTTGTCCCCCATTTTTCCAACTACCTCGTATCCAACATGGGATAAAATCAGAAGAGCTCTCACAGTGGGTCAGTAGAGGTACTGCACTTTTTCAGGCTATAACATACACACAGACTGCAGTTTTCAGTTCATAAAGCAAACTACTGCTTTCTGGGTTGAAAAAATGACCTCCAGTGAACAATAATGTCCTTGCTTGTGGCTTCAGAACTTAAACCCTGTAGGTTTTCACCTTTTTCAATCTCATAGAGCAATTCCTTTTCCCATAAACTAAAGCTCTGGGCCACATCAGTTTTATTGCATACCTTTAAAATGTCATTTTAGGCTAAAACCACACTAAAATGAATTTTAAGTATGTTCTACCACGGAAACTACATATAGACCTGCACAGACAATGTAATGCACAGAACTTGTGTCATGTTGGGAAAGAAAGGAAAAAGCCACAGGTGTTCAGAGACTTCTGGTGACCCAGCAAGTGAGTTAATCCCAAGAAAACCAATATTTGTCCTTGCCCTCTGCCTTTGTGCCCTGGCATATGAGGGCTGCACTCTGTGTATGAAGCCAAAGTGTTCCCATTTTACTTCCAAGCACGCTGGGTCAGGCCTGGCACAGCTGGGAAAACACCTCCTGGAGTCAAGTGGGGGATGAGGGGATGTCCCTTGGGGTCAGGAGGGAACCACAGCTTTCCCTGCACATCAGGAAGGTCTATGGCAAACTCCAAGTAGACCACTTCTCCTTGAAATAAAAACAAAACAACCAACCAACCAAATACCCAAAAAACCCCCCAAAAAAACCCCAAAAAAACCCCAACACCAAACCCAAAACACCCAAAACCACAGCAAACAAAAAAAAACCACCAGAAAACCCAAAAACCAAACCAAAACCCCCTTTTTTGCTTTCTGGAGCTGGCACAACCTCTTGTGTAAATTGTGTAATCTTGTATCTCACCAGAGCTATAAAAGGAGGCCCAGAACGTGATCTCACTTCCACCACATCTGGAATGATTTCACTGGAGTCACTAAAATTCCTCTCCCCTGCCTCCAGAACAAGAGGCTGCAATGATGACTGCCAGAAGGGGTGGCAGCCACCAGAAGGGTGGCAGGAATTTAGGAACTGGCCCTTTCTGGGGCACATTTGGCTGCAAGATGCAAACCCACGTCCCACACAGCTGACTGCTCCCTGCTGAAGCAAGGCACTGGGTTTGGGAGGTGCTCTAGGGCCCTGTTTCACCTCACTGAAATCCAGACAATTCCATGTACTGATTGCAAAGAACAAAGCTGCTAAGGATTTAGCTCTTGCTTGGAGTTGTAAGGTGCTCAATATTAATGCAAAGCTTTGTTACAGATGAAAAGCTAATGAAGATAAACTACATTTTGTCCTCCCTTTGCAGACAATACGTCCTCTAGCAAGGAGAATAACTTGAACTTATAAGCTCTAGTTAGCATCCCATTAATCTCCCTTATTCAATATTTAATTAGAAGATGTATGACAAAAACATACTGACTTTAAAGGTATAAATTCCATTTCTAGATAACAAAATTAAAACTGAAGGAAGCAACAAGGCGATTTCTCAGGTCACCCAATGCCAAGATTGGTTCTAATTTTACTTCAGTGAAACCTGTGAAATCTGTGGTTAGAACTTCTCAGTCTTGTCCTCCTAGCATTACTAGACATGACTTGGACTAGTCTCATTTTATTTGTTTCATTCAAAGGTCTCCTCACCTTCCCTTTGGTTTATTTCTTTTTCCTTCTTTCTCCTCCAACCTACACCCAGAAACAAATCCTGATGTAAATCATGGTAAGCTTCACAGCTCTCTGGGTTTAAAAAAAGCTCTCATAAAATAAAGCTTTTTTTTTTCCCTAAAGCAGAACACATGCAGGGGGCTTGAGATGTGAAAATGCTCTGATTTGACTCCCCTGATTTCAGGGCAATTTTTGGCAAGGGACAAAATTCATGAAGAACACAAGGAATAACTTAGCAGGTCATCAGCATCTTTGCAGCCACAGAACATCAGGAGGAGAATGATGAGGAACAGTCAGGTTAGGTGACTCAGTGGGTAAGTTATCCATGAAGAAAAGACATGTGGGTCACTGATCCCCCTGAAATTACTAAGTCAAATTGCCTTTTTTTCTTTTCTTTTCTTTTTTTTTCCCTTTCTTTTTCCTTTTCCTTTCTTTTTCCTTTTTTTTCTTTTCCTTTCTTTTTCTTTTTTTCCCTTTTTTTTTTTTTTCAGGTTTGATGTGGTTCCAAGAGCCACCCCAGCATGCACCCAGTGCTAGGGCAACCACTGTGTGAAAGAGAAAACAGTAGGAAATTTCACCTTGCAATGAGTGCATGTGTGAAGGAAGGATTTTACAAGCCTTGTTGTATGAGGTTAGAAATGTGAGGGATTTGTCCTGTCTTTGAGTAGAAAGTAATGTTTCCTGCTTTTAACTCTTATTGTTACCAGATCTATTGCTGCTGCTGCTGCAGAAACAAGGTGTGTGCAGCAACAAATCAACAAGGGAAGTTTATTTTTCTTAATAAGCTGAATGGATAGAAAATAAACCCATCTACAGTGGTATCGTGCCAAAAAAGGGAGCTAAAACCAACTAAATAATATTAATATAACACCTTGCTGCTACAATTTAAGAATTCAGAAGTTCTCCAGATGTCTGACATATGCTAAAGGTCACAGGCAGCCCATGGCAAAACATGAGAGAGTTCCTAAATGTTCTAAATTATCATCTTCCAGCTGAAAAGGCACTGAACCCAACATAGAATAGATATTACCACTGGACTTAAACTATGATTATCTTGTAGTCTGAAGTGCTGAACAATTTCTGCTATGGGAAGAGGGGCTGAATTGCTACAGTTTTGCTCAGCCAAATAATTGGGCCATGAAAACACAACTGGGCCACTCACATACAACAAATTAAAAACAAAACCAGAGCAAACCCATAAACCTTTGCCTGCCATCTAGCACTGAAGGTGTCCCACTCACCAACCAGTCCTGTTTGGCCAGAGAGCCCTGCAAGAGCCTGCCACCTGCCTCACCTCTGGGGATTGTCCTTTACCCACTAAATATCCACTCAGGACACTTCCCATAGGATCATGAGAGGATAATACCAGCCACAGATAAAATTCCATGCACTTGGAATGCCACAGGGAGGTGGATGTCCCAGCTTGCAGAGCAATTGGAGGCCCAGGACAGAAGGCAGTGTAGGATGCAAAGGGGTATCAGGCTCTGGGGACTCCTGCTGATGATTTATTCTGCTGTGGCACATCCCTGAGAGGGGGAAAGCACTGGGAGGGGGGAGAGCTGGCATCAACTCAAAGCCTGGTTTTATATCCTAGCTAAAAAAAGTAGTTGGATGTCAAAGTCAGGCATAGGCTTCAGAAGAAGAGGAAGACACACAACCCCCCCATCCCAAAGGGGATGGCACAGGAGCCAGGCTGCAATGCTCCCTGTCAATGCACACTGATGCACACCCTGCCAGCCCCAAATAAAAACTGGGGACTGAGAGGGAGTCCAGCCTTTAAAAATTAAATAAATAGACAAACCCACATTCTCAGAGTTAGCTGTAACTAAGGTGCCTGGGGCTCCCAGCCTGTGCTTTAGCTCCAGCGGGCTCCTGAATCCCCAGCCACCTCCACTTTCTCTTCAGCCACTAAAGTCTGCCATTCATCTGGGGAAGAAAGAAAGCAAGCAGGGACTCTGCCATCCAGAGAGATCCGAGCTACTTTTAATAACATGAAGCCTTTCTTTGTAAGAAATCCCATGTCAGATCAAATAACTGCAGCAGTAGTGAATCAAGGGTTGGACTTGATGATCTCTGAGGTCCCTTCCAACCCAGCCCATTCTATGATTCTATGATTCTGTGATTCTATGAATCTATGATTCTATGTCAGAGCTCCCCAGAACGTGTCAGAGCCAAACTCTTCCTTATTTACTTTACCCCAGTGCATCCCCTGGCCGCCCAGGTCTCTCCCATCCACTGTTACCCACAGGGATAACAACTCACCTGGGGCTTCCTGACAGCCTCAGGGACACACCTGCTTCTCCAGGATTATGGTTTAGTGATGAAACATTTTCCTACTTGATGTTATTGCATTAATTCAACCAAGTTAGGAATTGAACACGAGGAGCAGTAGCTATCCAGACTCATCAGATGATTTTTTGTCTACTTAAGAGTTACATTTATTTACTCTAAGTAAACACACCACCCACCCCCCAGTTCTGATTTCACTTCTCAGCAGTAAATGAAAAGAAAGCCACTCAACATTTTCTGGTAGCCTTCCAGAACAAGGAGAACTTTTCATGATCCGAAAGGAAAAAGAAAAAAAGCTTGTTATTTTAATTATGTTTTGAGAGCCTTCCCCTCCTGCCTCTTCTGATTCTAGGGTGGAGCTTTTATTGTTTCCCTTTTCTACAAATTAAAGTGCTTCAGTATCAGAAGCAAGCTCACACACTATGGAAAGTGACCTGGAATGCTGCCACTCTGATACTTCATTAGAAAAGCCAAGAGACTTGTACAAATACTTCTCATGAAATCTGCAAATTAAACCCACATCAGCCCTTTAATACTAAATCCTATTTATTTTTCAGTGTAGCTTGTTTAAGCTGAACACAGCCTGCATTTTGGCACCCTTTTTCTGTTTTGTTTCATTTCACCACCTATGCCACAATTAATCATCCAAAGCTCCAAAATGGCCAAATACTGCTTACCAAAGGTTTTAAACAGTGGCATTTAATACTGAGACAAATCAAACTTCCTTGTAAAACACTGCATTCAGTGAGGGATTGCATGGGAGAAACTCCAGCAGTGAATAAACTACAGTGCAATGAAAATCTCCAGGAAAGGCACCACTTCCTTTCTGATTTTATTATTTTAATCTCTCTAATGACCACTTCCAGCACTATGTGTCCACTGCTGTGGATTCTTCAGGATTTTGCCTGCTTCTTGCAGAAAGGAACCATTAGGCATTTTCAGGCTAGAAAAGTGCCTATACACAACTTATTCTTTTTCCTATGTGCAATTGCATCTTTTTCTCACGTTAATAATTATTTCACATTGGAGATCAAATTAGCAAAGGTGTTCTTCAAATAAAATACACTGGTGCCTTAAATTTGCCCACCAAGGAGGCTTGCAGGCCCACAAAGATCTTCCTAATTAACTCCCTTTTAGGCTGCCAATTACAGCTCTTTCCTGAAGATAATTGCTCCGAGTACAAAATCTTCATTAAGTATTGTAAGAGTTCTTCAGATTTGCATGGGAAATGTCTGCCAGCTGCCAGGCTCAGGTAATTGCACTATTATCTCCCCAAAGTAGACAAAATACAGCTTTATTTTTCAGTTAAATCCATACTACCCTGCATGGCTTGTGTGGCTGCATTCAGTGCTCTCTTCAGCAGATCACCAGGGTATAAAAGTTGGAACAGAAACTTGCACAAGTCCTTCTGTGACAGTAAATGTATATTTAAAACCTCACATTATCTCTCCCACTACTTAACACTCATTGTAATCTCCTTTCACCTTCACCATTATCAAACCAACTCCTTACAAAACCACAGATATTATAGGCATATGAAAGAGACCCCTCAATATAATTAGGTTTGTTTGTATGGGGATTTTTAAATCAAAGATTTTTTATATCATCATGTGCATATTCTAATAATTAATGTATATTCAAATATATTACTCCAAACTTTTAGTTGTCACTGATCTAAATCATTATTTGTATTTCTTTTTGAAACCTGCTTACCAGTTTTGATCTTCAGAAATCCTCTTGACAGCAAGGATGTGATGAAAGCAGCTGCTAAGATCTCTGCCTTCCACAGAGCAATTAGTTCCTCAGCTTGGAGAAGGATTTTCTTGTTCTATTTAAGAAGAAAGAGAATACAAAACAAAAGCAATCAGCACACCATGGCCCAGCAGGCCAGTGTTGTTTACACAGCTTAATAAAACTCCAATCCATAATGTATCACCATCTCTTTTTTCTTTTACCCAGAGGTAACTCAGTCCCACTGAGGCTGGGGGAATCATACTTTATGTGCATTATGTCTGAAGTTTATTAGCAATACAATTTTTTTCCTCAATCTCTTCAAACACTTCACCACCATTAAGTCTGTTTTCTACCCAAATAACTCTGTAAAGAAAGTTTGACAGTGCCAGGGCTCAGGCTTCCAACTGGAATGAATGGAAGCAGATCAGCTGAAGCATCCTTCCAGCCTGAGGTTGTGCCTTCCTCTCCTTCTCCCTGCACACTCTTTGTAACTTCAGTTGTGAGAGCATTCCAAGTTTCAGGATAAGATCTGCTTTTACTGAGCACATTCAAATTATTCTCAAGATCCAGCTTAATTCCTACTTTGCCTTTAGAAAACCTTGCTGGGCAGACTTTGGGGTGGATGCTACAAAAGGCATTGGTTACCAGAGATTTGTGTGGGTTTCTGTTTCCTAAACTAGATATTTATTATCTGTGAGCAGTTGACTCAGTTGACTCTGCCCCTTTTTTTTTTTTCTTGTCTTTATTACTGTGATATTTCAAAACTATTCTTCCAACACTGTATTTTTGTTTGGGAAGCTTGCTAAGCTACTAATCTAATCTAGGTTTGTTTTATTTCCATCCTATGTAGACTTTCTGCTGTTGTTTAAATACTGAGGGATTTCTAGGGAAAAAGTTGTGGGGTTTTTATCCTCGCCATACCCAGCTTATCAAAATCAGCCCTCACTGATAACCAGTTCCTCAAACAATTACTTCCCCTTTGCCCCAGCACAACTATGAGACAAACACCACTTTATAAATTCAACTGAAGCTCATTAGCCTCCTGAACAGCTGGTTTATAATGCAAGTTTTTTACAGAGTGAAAGGTGATTTATGTTATTTATCTAATAGGCTTATGTTGTATCAAATGCGTGGATTAAAAACCTGAGTACAAAGAACTTATTTCATGCACAAAAAACCCTGGAAATGGTGTAGAAGGTGAAGTGTGGCTGTTTCTAAGTGAGAAGGTGTCTAACATGAAGAGACATTCTAACCTTCACAAAGCTCTTCTCTGAGCATCTGACTTTCACAATATGCAACATGCTGGCTACTCGAAGGATGCAAACTTTAAACTACAGTCTATTTACTATATTTACTGTATTATATATATTATAGTATATATATTGTAATATAATAATAATATAATATAACATATTATACTATATATCTATTTACTATAGATCAGATACCTAAGTAGAAGGGTTTAGACACTTTTTTATGGATTTTTCTCCTTGTACAGCCAGTAAAACACAGGACACTCCAATATTCACCAGCAATGCCACAGTTGCTGTGACACTGCAGCTTCCTCTTGTCCCACATCCTTGTGCAGAACACAGCCCAGCAAGGCAGAGCTACAGCTTTTCCTGAGCAGATCTTACAACACCAGCAATATATCAGGTGTAATTCTCACCTCTCACTTCACTTTGAAGGAAGTCATTCCCAGTCCCATTACACTGGTGGTGTAAAGGATGCTCACAGCACTGGGAACTGTGCCTATGAAGTTGTCCTGAGGAGCTGGGAGAAATAAGGGGAGCTGAGGAAGGCAGCAGAGGAGCTGCAGAGGTGCTGGGGCTCTGTCACCCAGCCCTACACACACTGGTTCCCTGAATCCTTGTCTGGGATAAGGCTCTGAGGGTAAACACACCATGGGCAGCTGGCCCAAAAGATGAAGGAAATGAAGGAAAGCACCCAGGGTGCCATGGTCTGGACATAAACTCCTTGGAACTACACACAGCACTGGTACTTCCAGAGGTAGTGGAATACTTAAATATCCCGATGCTCCTAACACACAGAGGGAATTACTGAGAGCTCCTGCACCCTGACTTTCCTGACTTCTCACCTCTCTTGGCACCCTGTGCTTCCTTTGAAAAGCTTCAGCTGCACTGAAATAAAAGCTTCAAGCTCAAGAAAAATGATGCTCTTCTTGCAAGTCCTATTGCTTAAGTATCAACTGGAGTAAAACAGGAAAGGGGAAGACAGGAGCAAGACAATTTATACATTAGGACAGTCCCTGCCAAATGACACCCACCCTCCTTCCCAAAAGCTGTTTGCAGTCATTACCAAAGCTACTTAAAGGACTTCCTTAATCATGTCTGCAATTACACTGCTCTTGCTAAATGAAAAATTTCATTTTAAACATCATTTCATTTAGTGCAATGTTTCATTCGTGTAATTCAAATGCTCCTGTTCCTTGGAAAGTATCCTGTTGGTTTTTTTAGTATAATGTCTCTAGGTTTCACCAAATCTTAGCTGGGACAAAAACCTGCACCTTTCTTTTATTCTGTGAAAAGAAAGAAAAGAACAAAAAGAAAGAAATTTTCATCACTAGCAGCCAAAACTAATAACCAGGAGACCACTCTGTGCCTTTCATTATGTCTGATCTCACACTGACAATTCAAATTAGACCAAAAATCAGACCCATAAGCCATCAGGGTGCTCGGCCATATATAAAAGGGTCATACAGATTTTTTTCCAAAAGGAAAAAACTAATCATGTAAATAGATGAAGTTTTTTTATTTTGTGCCATTCATTCTTGTACATGCAAAAAAGCATAGAAGTGAGTGCCCCTACTTCTGTGTTTAAGGATGGGTTTATCTTTCTGACTGCTTCTAGGTCCAGACTAATTCAGGGAACCCTGGGGGAAAGCCAGGATAGGAAGAGGAAACTCCAGTGGCAGCTGATCCCTTTTTAAGATATTTTTTAAGTGAAGACAATGCAACATCTAAAAGGTGCCTCTATCTTGCTTTCACAGGTTTATCTTTGATAAACACATTAAACAAAACACCATAGTTTAGGTGGTTAAAAATATGTGAAACACACCCCAAACTAAAGCAAGACTGTGGTTCTCTACTTGTAGGATGAGATTCACTCTTATGAAAAAAAAATACAGTTCTTAAATCCCATTTACACCTCAATGTTTGAGGATTTAATAGGGGCAGCATTTTCTGGGTGTTTTTTTTTTTTTCTTATGCTCCAGCTTCACACTACACCACTTCCTACACTGACATGCTGAAGCATTTCTTACAAATAACTGCTTATCAACATTTCCCAGTAGGATTTATAGAATGGAGAGATACTTGGACATAAAATACACGGTTCCTTTTAAGAATGGAATAATGACTATTCCATAAATTATTTCAGTCCCATTGCAAGGCAAGAGTTCTACTCCACAGCTGATCCAGAGAGACAAACTTCTTTTAAAACTCCAGTAAAGCTTTTTATCTTGTATTCTAAAAATACACTGACTGCTTTCAGAGACCCGAAAATAAAAGTGTTCCAGTTAAATTCCAACCACAGTTTAGAAGGGTGCAAAAGAGCAAAATGGGGTCCCATTGTAAAAACCACGTATCTTTGAAGTCTGTGAAGAATTTCCTTCTATTTAGAGATGTTAAATACAGTGCCAGCAGTCATCACTTGTACAGCAGCTTCTCTGAAGCAGCTCCAGCCCCAGGAGACAGAACTTCCACCATCTCTCTGCCTGAAAAGTCTGACAAGGCCACCACTGGAAAACCTCAGGATCCAAGAGTTCAGATCCTCAAAGATGGACCAGAGGGAGTAAGACATCCTGATAGGAACTGGGTTCTTTTGCAGATCTATGTCTGTATTATTTCCCATCTATGGTAACTGCTTCCTGGGAAAACACTGGAGAGACTGTAAAGGAAAACCACCCCAGTGAGCTGAGCACTGCCTACCCAGCATCATATCTTACTGCACTCAGTGCTCGTGTTAGGCAACAAACCTTTTTTCTGATTCACATGGATATTTTTCCTCCTTTCTCTACTGAAGGCTGTTTTCAAGGGAGGTTTTCACTTTTAATGACTAAGTTTTCAACCTCTGAATTTTAATTTCTCTTCCCTGTGGCCTTAGGTGTTACTCACCATTCACACATGCTTAGGAAAAAGAGTTCTAGTGGTAAAGATTTTTTTTAAAATATTAATTCATTTGATGTCTGATGTAGTAAAACTGCTGTAACAAGAACCTTTTTCCCCCTCCTTTGGCCACACCTTTGCTTACCTTCTTTGGAAGGGAAAGACAGCCAGACACGAGGGAGCAAGGCTGAAAGGAAAACCTGATGAGGAATGCTCTCAGAAGATGGCCTGAGAGACAGACCCCCAGCAGTTCTGAGCAGCTCTGGTCACTTGGACTCATGGTACTGAGAAGAAAGGAAGGATTTCTGAAGCTGCCACGTGCCTCCTTGCTCCGAGCAGAGAGCCCTATCCATTGCTGTCTCATGGCTGGGCCTTGTAATAAATACAGGCTTGGGGTGTAATGAAAACCAGATGAGTGGTTCTCAAGGTACAGATCCTTTCTTTTCTTCTGATTCCAGCTCAGATTGTTCTTACTCTTCATAATCTCTCACAGCTGCCAAAAATCCATCTTATCGGAGCAGGAGGTGAAGTTTCCATTAACAGCTCTTATGGTAGCAGAGGTCGGGCGTCCCGTGTCAAATGAGCTGCTAAAGAGAAACACTGTGCTAGGAAATGCTGTGCTGGGGAGCAAGCCTCAGCTGAGGTGTGTTTTATTATTAATTTGCACAGTTTTTATGTGCAGATGTGGCTGGCCCGTGCTGCTGACAGACTGCTTTCTGATGTCTTGGAAAAAAGAGAGGGAAATGTGGGGCGTGGAGAAAGTGAGGAATATACATCCCCTTGGCTGACAGGAGAGAAATGTGAAGAGTTTTGATGATGCTCAGGTTTCAGTGTGTCAGCCAACCAGACTGGCTGCCCCTTCAATCTGGAGGTCTCTAATGAAGGAAGCTCTGCCCATAAACACCACTTGCAATTTCAGCAGTCACATTGCTGAGGATGAGGCTCCTGACTCCAAGTCATTGCAAGGGAAGAAAAGAAAAGCAATAATAATAATAATAATAATAATCCTTAGTTTCCAATCGCTTAATGGGAAACGAGAAGTTGAGCCCCAAAAGAAATCATTCCATCTCAAACATTTTCATTTTTAAAAAGTCTTCCTCCAGGAAAAGCATCTGGATTGAACACATTCTTTGTTAACAGTGAATGACATACTTTAACACCCTCCTAAGTATGAAGATGGAATAATTCTATTTTGGAATTACCTACCCGGGAGTGCATATTACCTGGAAGACATTTCCATTACTAACACTGTATCTGTGCCTTTATAATTATCTATCTGAAACTCTGAAATAATACAGAAGCAGAAGATGCAGGGTTAAGGAGCCTCCTCCCACAGAGGTTCCTGAGCTGCCAGGACATTTGGACATTTCCCCAAAACTCCTCCCAAGTGATCTGCAGCCACTCCTCAGCACAGACAGGTGCTGTCTTCTTTGGTCCTAACATTTCCAGAAAGGAATTAAGTCATTGATCTGATTCAAAGGGATCCTGGTTAACAAATCCACTGCCTTTTAAACAGATTAATGCAAATGTTTTTTCATCTGCCTCACCTAAACAAAACCTTGCTTTATGGGAGGCCTGCTGAACCTATAGACACCCAAGTGGCTTTGGGGTGGTTTTTCCCAGTTGGAAGAAGATTTCCATGTGTGTCAGGATTTCTGGTGGAAATATGGTCTCTTTCGAGGTGTTCTGATAATGGGAATACCAGATTAATGAGCACCTCAGTTGAATTAATGGAAACAAGGCATGAAAGTGAAAATGTACATTACTGAACACAAGAAGCTGTGTTTGGCTATTTAAAACTGCACTTTGAGTAACCAGGAGTGAGCAATGGATCATTCAAAACATTTCTCAAGATGTTTTTTACATTAAACCCAGTCTTCTGTAACCTGTGTTCTGCTACTTATTGCTGGGCTCCTCTTTAAATGTAAAGTTGAGATTACACAAGGACAAACCAGGAGCATTTCTGCTGTCCTCTCAACATGACAAAGGAAAAAGCAGCACGAATGCACGGATCTCTGACAAAATCATTTGCAAAGCTCCTGTGATGCAGCTCATTTCTGTCTGCCCAGTAAAAATGGGAAACTAAACCCAGCCTGAAGGCAGAACAAGATGGGACAAAGATGCTTTTAGCAGGGTTGGTTGTGCAACCAAGCTTTGCCAACCAATTGCAGGTTCCTTTAGTGCTGGCAATCTTACAAACTGCCCCAGAGTGCATTGGGATGAGTTTCACTCTTCTCCCTCTCTCCCTCCCGCCTGAACTCTCTTCTTCATAAAAAAAGAAGACTTTATCACCTTGCTTGCCAATAGATTTGCAGACAGACTGAGGAAATGGCACCCGAGGTGGATGGGGCCCCTGAGAAACTGGCATCCAAACCAGTGATGGATTGCATCAAACAGCAACAATGTAAGTATGATGAAGTTGAGAGAGCAAGTGAAATAAAAATACTAAAAAATAAATATAATAAATAATAATAAATAAAAAACAAACTAAAAAATATTTCCACCATCAAGATGTAAGACAGTAGTGCCACTATGGTGAAGATATAAACTGAAATTTAACAATTATGCAGGTACAGGAATATAAAAAGTATAGCCTTGAAGTTAATGTTACAAATACTTGGCTTCTGTGAGCGTCATACTTGATGTAGCTCTGGACTCTTTTGCTTACACAGTATTACACAGTTTTTGGTGCATTACCACCAAAAACCAGGAGCTGCAAATGACAGATTCAGGTCTGATTTGGTGTGGCAGCTCCTCTAGTTTCTCCCTTCCTCACAGTATGAATCCATCACGTTCACCAGAGCAGAAATAACAGTATTTCCAATTAAAAATGCTACTCAATTGGAGTTTTGCTTTGATGATTGCTACCCTGTCAGGAACTATTTTTTTCCTGAGTATTTGAAAATAAAAGTAGGGTGCTTCTACCCACGTTTCTTAGCCAGACTTTTGCTTTCATTAAAAATTAAGAGCATGCCATTTGCAGACCAACATTGTGAACTGCACAGATATTACCACATTGCTGGTGTAGATGCCTTATCAGCACATTATCCTCTCCAGCCCCTTTTGATGCTTTTCTCTTGTCACACCCCCTGATGCTTCAGGAGAGGTGGCTGGGCCCTGGCCCACTGCATCAAACCATCAAACAGTCCCTGTGGTTTTCACTGGTCACCACAGCCACACTTCCTGGCAGGTTTTTCTTTGGGGTACCTTTGGCTTTCTTTCCACAGATAACTGAATTTCCAAGTAGACCATGAAATGAACAAGTTTTACATTAAAAAAAAAATTAAAAAAAAAGCTTTGATTTATCATTTTAAAGCTATCCCACTCATTATTACATATACACTTAGTATTTCCATGTGTGCTGAGGAGATGACATTATACCTGGGTTAATGGTCTATACACTGAAACACAGAACTGCATCTTGAGCATCTGCAGGATAGTTCTGACACGCCTGGCAAACAACCTGGGAGCTCTCCCAGACTTTCTTGCCAAGTTCAGTAACTGGAAAATAGCAGTGTGTGATGCAGCAGGGCAAAGCAGTGAGTACTGAGGGGCTGAGCTGCTTCCAGTCCTGATGTCAGGACAAGGCTGCAAGGCTGAGTTTGCTGTCAGTGAGCCAGAAGTTCCTGGGGAGTGGGGCTGATCCAGAGATTACTGGAAGGGAATTTCACTCCCTCTGCAGCCTCTCTGCTCAGAACAATGCTGGCTTCTTCTAACAACTCCTTTCTTCTCCCCTCCACCCTCTGCGTTTTTTATTATTATTCTTGCTGCATGCAATAAGGGAGCAACATGTGTGATTTTTTTCCAGCTCCAGCAGCAGTAAGTGTTAAGTAGATGACAGACCTAAAGTGCAATGTGTATGTCAGATTTTGTGACTAACACAGTCTCCCAGTCAGGACATTCTGATGTTCCAGTTATGGCTAGGGACTTTGTCAGGAAATTATATTTTTACGTGCTCTCATAAACCCACAGATTGTCTGGTTTTGTTTCACTCCTTCTGCTAAAGAACACCAATAGTTTCCCTTTGGTTTTCTAGTGTATGTTTACTGAGCTGATAAAGACTGCAAGATGTACTGCAAGAAACTCTTGGTTTATTTTATTTTGGCAGTGATAAGAGAGTGGAATCCATTTTAAAACCAGGAGAAAAATAATTGGCCTATCCCATTTATATAACGTTTTCTGCACATGCATACACCAATGCATGCACACACAGATAGTTTTGGGTTTAATCTTTTTTTTTTTATGGGTACCTTCCTGATTTGCAGCCAAGCCATGTAAACCCTAGCCAGCTCATGCATTTAATTGTATCAGCATATAATGGCAGACAGATTTTCTTCCCTTCTGGGCTTTTGCATGAGAGGAAGGAACATAGGGAACAGGAGAGCTCAAGGTAAGGGGGGTAAAAAACCAAAGAAAAAATTAAAAAACCAAACCTCCAGCATACAACAGAGAGAGATTAAAATGCACACACACAACCAGATGATCCACTGAACCCTTGCTGAGTGCAGTGGTTACATGAAAACCAGCCTGGAGCAGCTCCTGTGCAGGTTCAGGTACAGGCAGCAGGAGCTGCAGTCCAAAACTGAGGAATTCTGCTCAACTTCCAGCCCAGTTTTTGTGTGCTCATCTCCCTTGTCACAAACACACACCCAAAACACTCACCCCTGGCTAAATCCAATCAGGAAATAAAGGAAATTGCTTAAAGAAATAGGTATTAGTCTATTGATATTAGAGTCAGCATTCAGAAAAAACACACTTTATGTGCCCTTTAGGCTTAGAATTTTGCTAAAGAACAGAAAAGACTGCAAGTTCTTCACCCAGCATGCTGAGTTGAAGGTGAGGTCAGTGCTTGCCAGCAGGCTCTGACTGACTCTAATTAAACATTTTTATAACCACTCATCTGCTGCTGGGGAACATATCCTTAAAACACAGGAAACATTAATCTACAGATTAATGCTATAAAAAGAAAACTTTTACACAATCTTTACTTCCAATTAGAAGAAGCTTACAAAACATTAACCCCTAGATCACTGTAATAATACCAGCTAATAAAAGCTCCAGGTGGATGGATGTCTTCCTCTGCTCTCTGTTTCTTTATCCATTCCTTTCCTTCAGTATCAGAGCACTCACCTGAGCTACAGCCACTCACAGATGTTACACCAGGGAACTGGTGATGGCCATTTACTACTTTTTGACTATTTGGACCACATTTCAAATACTTTTCAGAGAAATGGTGGGTGATTATCTCTATAAACCCCCATGTCCTAGGTTAGTCAAGAGCACAGTCTACAATATTATTTATTGGTTTATTTTTCCCAGCCACTGTGGTCCATCCTGAAGCAACTGTTTTGCTGTGTGAAGGCATCTCTGTGCCTGCCCATCTGCTGGGGAGACCCAGCATGTTCTGGGATGGGTTTTGGGAGCAGGGGAGGGCAGAGGCCAAGGAGGATTTATCAATGGATGCAGATTTCTGTGCTCTTGTCTACTTATCAGAACTAAATAGATATTTGCTACTGGTTGTGAAGTGAGATTCAGGCTTCTGAACCTCTCTGTCTGTCACTGAATCCCCCCATAAATTCTCCTTTTCTGTAAGAGGTATGAATATGTTCCAACCCTTTACAAGGGGGTTCCTAGCCTGCTGAGATCAGCAATACTTGATTAATGTTCATTTTGTCTTAAAACTTACAAATCTACAGAGTTTAATTCAGTATTTTTGTTAGCATGCTGGTGCATTTGAGGAGTTCTCTACATTTTTAGGGCATTTGCTTCCTACTGATACTTACATATAAATACATCTAGGTAATGCAACAGAATATCCATATGTAAGGCTGCACATTTAGAAACTTAGCAGAGTCTCAGCAGTAGCATATTATCACTGCTTTTACTATTTTATTTTTTTTTTAAATGAAAAAGTCTGTCATCCAGGCCTCAATGTTAGACAAGCATTTAGTTCAACTCGTTAAACAAGATCAGATTGTTGCTGGAACCACACTGGAAATATTTACAGTAAACCTCACCTGGCTTCAAGTATTGTTCCAAAGTTGAAATTCAGCCCAGTCTTGAAAGTTCACAGAGGTTCATTAGCTTATTTGAGCAAATCCTAGGCTCATTTTCAAGTGAACTTTGGCTGATGTTTAGCTCTAGATAACGGGCATAGTATGACAGTGATGTGAGTAAAACGTGCAAGGTCTCCTTTCCCTCTTCTGAAGAGGAAGAGAAACTTTGCTTTGGTTCCCCAGTCAATCCTCATAAAAGCAGCCACTGACTTTCAGGGGGGGGTTTACTGCTTCTGCTCCCAAATACCCCACAGCCAAAGGGGTTTGCATCCAGCTAAGGAGAAAGGACTAAAAATGGGCAAGGGAAAGCATCCCTGCTTCTTCAGGGAACTAAAATGTCTGCTGCAGCAGGATGAGCAAAGTGAATTCTGCCTGAGCAAGACACAAAAAGGGAAAATGGGATCCTCTAAATAACTTTAGACTTAAAAATCTATTCCCCATCATTACACTCATTTAAAGGATTTATGGATTGTTTCTCATTGTCCATGAACCCAATGGTGCAGATTTTCCCCCAGCTCAGATCCAAACATAACCCTATGGGACTGGAAGACCCAAACGAAGCTGAAGGCTCCACACTGAGCCATGGGTTGTCCAACCCTGCTAAGTTTCAGGTTACTCATCCAGAGAACTACAGCTCCTTTGGCAAGGTGAAACAAGGGAGGGATGAGAAAATGTGATTACCTCCTCTGAGGCTTCAATTCACTTCTCTGTCTGCTCTGAGGACCTGGGCCACCTTCAAGGTTCCCTGGAAAAAAAAAAAAAAGGAAAGGAAATTAATAAATAGGGCTTCACAAAAAAGGCTGTGGCTCTAACCAGCATCCTTTCTCCTTTGTGAAGGAAGAATGCCTCATCCAGATGAAAATATAATAAAATGCACATTTCTTTTATACATGGAAAAGGTATGTAATTAGTCTTAGTCTAGAACAAGAAAAAATGAGGACTGGATGAACGTATGCTCACAACAAAACAGAAAACAGCACTTTTTTCTTTTTCTTTTTTTTTAGAAACACTTAAACACCCTAATAAAACCAGCAGATGGACTAATTCCATCTTAACTAAAAATACCCAGAGAAAGAGAAACTTCAGTCTCACTTTGTGGGCAGTATTAACTCTGCATTCAGTGGGACTCTCCTTTTCCTTGGCCCCTTGGGAAGGTGCCTTATGCCAGAGATCCCTTCACATCACAGCAAGGCACTGGTTTATCCCAGTTCCCTTTGGGGTCTTTGCCTGGGAATAAAACACATCTGCACTGCTTACAAAATTATTATCTGCACCTTCACTGCCTAAGAAAAGAAGAGCAGAAGTCTCATTTGAGTACTGAAACTTCTGATTATCTGCAGAATTTTTGGTTAACTCCTTGGCTCCATTTCGGACTCTCCCAGCCAGTTCTCCCAGAGACAAATGTGGAATACAGGTTTTTAATAAATAAATACATAAATAAATGAAAAATTTGAAGGGAAAGGGGAAAGAGAGAAGGGGGAAAGAAGATGGATCTTTTTGAGAGGTAGTAAAGCATTTTTTAACACACTCCTCTTAATTACAAGAGATAAACCACAATTCAAACAAGCTCAAAAATACAGATTTTTTCATAATAGTACCAGGTTACTCTTTGGAATACAATTACATTTGAAATCATGATTAAATAGTACCAGGTAGTGTAATTTGCATTATAATTTAAAGCACTGCTGAAGAATCACTGAGTGAAGAAGGAATAGAAACTCAGAATACGTGTCCAGTGACATTTGCTTTTAAGTGAAGAAAAAAAAAAGGAGCAAACACTGTAAAGTTGCTACTGCTGCTCAGTATTAAACCTGAGCAGCTGGGCCTGAATTCTTCATCTGCTGATTTATTAAAAATAAATCAGATAAACACACGGAAACTCCAGGACTTCTATTTGCTTTCATTAAATTCCCCTCAGGTTATTTCTCTTCTATTGCAGCAATCTGACTGCTCAAGTGCCATGCTGATGTTTTGGCACCACCAGTAAGCAGGGAGAGAGAGCAGGACTGGTTTTGCCACTCTCACAAAGTGTTTTTCAAGTCCTTATCCACATAATTATGACAAGTTGTGTTAATTAATATTGAAGGACCCTTCTGATGTGAGGTTCCAAAAATTACAGTGAGCTCAATGTGTTGAATTTTGCAGGACATATTTCTGAGACTCTATGAAATACTTTTATATCCATGCAACTTAAAACCCATCCCCCAGAGCTGCAATCACCTCGTCTCACCATGTTTTCTGCTTTCAAGTTTCACAGTGATTACATTTCCAAATCAGTTATCTTAATGACACATAGAAACCCACTATTATTTTAGCATAATTGAAGTTAAACAGATCTAAAATACTTTTTCAATCCAAAATACTTTACATACATTGTCTCGGGCTTTTTCCTAATATGATTTTTTTTTTTATTCATAATATTGCAAACTATATATAAATTCCATTCATTTTTAGGGGTATCTTTTGGGTTATGTTCTCTGCCCTGCAAACTTTCTCATGCACAAAAAAGGATGGCATCTGGATGCTTGCCCTGGAAACAAAATAAACCAAAAACAAAATAAAAAATTGGGATAGGGTATGAAAAGGGGTGACAGGAATGAGAAAGGGTGAAGAATGAAAGGGAAGGTGCCAAGGAGACGGGGGAGAGTGAGGAGGAGAAAACAGAAAGGTTGAAACCAAAGCTCCTTATTGAGACAGGACAGTGTAAAGGTGACAGTGGGGCTCAAGTTAATAAAATAAATTGAAAAGAGAACAACTTTTAAACTACTTACTTGTGACAGTAATCAGACACAAAGCTATGAGCTTAGATTTCACCAGCAAAGTGATGCACTGGAGGAAGCAAATCAAGGTATCTGGGGGCCCAAGGAGAGCAGGGACCTCCAGCCCAGAAGCCCTTAAAGACAAAATGTGTTAAAAAACACAGGTGTGGTTGATTCTCCCACTGGAGCAGGAGGGATCCCAGGAGGCACTTTCCAGCCTTAAATTCAATTACCCTGTGAGCCTACAAAACTATTGCCACTGTAATATTAGTCATCTCTTTAAAAACTTCACAGCCACCAGAGAAATAAAATCGAGGGAGAAGAGGGGTGATGAGTTTTTTAATAAGTTTTCTGTGTCTGATCTGAAAGAAAGCCCCTGCTAGAGTGCTGGGTGCCTATTAAGAAAAGCTCCAGAGGGATATGCTGCTATTTCACATTTTCCCTTCTATTTTACCCTCACTACTATTCTTTAGATTCCATTTCATTTGTACTGATCCACAGCAATTTTCAGACCCTACCCCCACAGAACAGTCCCAGGGATCTCAAGAGGACTCTTGCATGATAACGAAGTGCCAGGAATCTTTTCCTTTTTTTTTTTTATTTTTTTTTTTTTTATATGAACATGGCTTTGAGTTAATAATATGCTGAGAGAGCAGCTGCACTCAGCACAATTCCAGCTATAAAATCCTGAAAAGCTTGTGTTTCTTTCACATCATGCTGCAGCCAAGCCAGCTGAGCCTCCTACATCTGCCTCAAATCACTGGCAGGTAAAGTTTGGGTCTCGCTTCAGGGATGGAGTCCCACTGGGTTATTTTATTTATTTCAGGCAGAGCAAACTGAAACATTTGGTTTAGCTTGAATTCGTGTTTCTCCCCTCAGTTCACATGAATTCCAACAGATCTTTTTTTCCTTTTTGTTTGTTTGTTTCTATGTATCTTTTTTAATGTCTATCCTATAATTACTGCAGCAAACAAAAGCCATAAAACTTATGGGGGAATGTACTGGGCATTTATCCTGCCCTGTGCCAGAGGGCTGTGACAGTGTGACACAGTGGGACACCCAGTGGGACACCTAGGGTGACATCCAGTGGAATACCCAGTGGGACACCCAGGGTGACACCAAGGATGACACCCAGTGGGACACCCCATGTTCCCCTTTGGCAGATCTGCACATGAGCAGCACAGAGATAAATTTCAGTCATCAAACTCTAAAACTGGTGAGATATCTGGATGTCTGATGGTAATCAGTATCTTTGCTTTTCTCTTTATCTGATCCTCAGCCCTTTTAGCTCTCCCTGGTTATGACCTTTCTGATGCTCTGTGTCCACATTCCCTCCAATAACTTCTGTTCCTATAAATCCTTTCTGTATTCACAACAAATCACTGAGTTTCCTTGTGCTTACAGATAGTTATTCAAAGCATATAAAGTAAAAACGTGAACGCAGATAATGTCAAGTCTCTCTCAAGAGACTTCACATAAAAATGCTTAAGGAATATTTCCATCTGCTTATCTCCAGATTGATATCAGACCTTTCCCTAAGCTTTTTATATGACAGTATTACCAAGTCCCTGGGTGAACCTAGTTAGCCAGAATAAATGGTATAAATTCAAGAGTTATGCAGAAGAAATGCACATCAATTGGTACTCAGAGCAAATCAGAAATATCAAAAGACACTGATGGCAAATATTGGCCATTTGATAACTTCTGTGAAAGGACAGAGGGAATTATCTGAGAAAAAGTTTGAAATTAATGAATTGGTTTCACTTAATGAATGTAAGCACAAAATCAGTGCCAAAGCCCAGTGGAAAAATGCAAACAAAACACTTGCACATGGAGAGAGAATCCATTTGGCTTGTGTTTATAAGTGAGCCATGTAAACAAGCAGTACCAGGGTGCCAAGGCAGACCCACAGCACCCACTGAGCATTTGGGACTTGAGACCTCAGCAAAAATGTGGGTCAGCAAGTGTGAATTCATGTCCTGAGCTGTGGCATTGACCTGCCTAAATGAACAAGACAACTTGGCAAGTTCTCAATAACCAGAGAATACAAATGAAAGCAACAGACAATTCAATTTCTAATAATTTTAGAGTGCAAGTATGAACTCCATTCTCAGAGCAGACCTCCTGTAGACTTCATTTGACTTCCATGGCCCAGTAATTCATGCCATGGTGATGAACTTGCTGCCAGTTTTGCTCCCAGCACTTACAGTACTTTCTAGTGTGTTACCTATGGGCCAACACACCTGCAGCTGGGCACTCAAATCCCAGAGATTACAGCTCAGCCTGCCATGGACATTACTAAGAAAAATAACCATTTACACATCAAAAACTGCATGTTTAATTTGGCAAATATAAGCAATAAATTTGCAAGTGCCAAATGATGTGGCATTGTCATGGATTCACAGAAATATCAAAGGTTTATCTAGTCCTTGCCCTAGCTCAGAAATCAGGTGAGGTGTTTGCAGGTATCCCTCACACTTCTCTGCTGAAATAACTCCAGGGGGTGAGCTCCTGCTCTCATCCTGCCTTGTTCAAAGGCTTCACTATTCTCTGAAGTAATGCTTTGGTTCTACAGCTCCAATCAACTCCTAATTGTTCTATTTCAAATGGACTGAACTGACTGAACTCTTATGTTAATGACAGAACCTTTCTCCAGTTCTCAACTCCACTCTCATATTTAAACTTACTCTCTTCTCCTACCTATGAGTCTGAACACACATTTTATGAGTATATTCATTAAGTTACACTCCAAGCTATAACCAGAAGGATTAAATTGCAGTGAGACTTGTAAAGCCTTTGGCAAAACCTCGTTGACTTTGCTATCAATGTGGCCTTGAACCTCCTGAACTGGACTTCAACTTTGTTAAAGCAAGAACCAACTGCCCCTGGTGCCACCTCCCTAAGCTGGTTTAGAAAATACACTGCAGAACTGTTCAAAAAGCATTCACAGGGGATTTTCAGCTTCCTCAAACACTACACCTAGATTACATATTCTCTAAACCAAGATTAGCCTTGCAGTTGCATCTGATTCTGTTCCTTCAAGCTTGTGCTGTCTTTGCTGATACTTTTTCATGATTCCTTATAGATTATCAGGCTGTAGGACCCTGATGAATTGACAGCCACTTGTTCTTCCTGTGACTCATAATTATGAGTCAGGTTGTGTCCTCTCCCTGAGAGAACCTCCCTTCCTTTTTTCTGAAGTTTTCTTTCACAGACCCTAACCCAGCCACTCCGATTTTGCTGAAATGTCTGGGTTTTAAAATTCTTTAGGACTGCTGAGTTCTGATTATTTATTTTATGATGTACAGAGATACTTGTTAAGGATGAGGCTGGGAAATCACTGTATTCATTTTACAAATAAAACATTTCCCCTGGGACACCCTTTACTCCTAAGTGCTAAGGGTGATGTGTATCTCACTGCCTGCTCCCTTGAGCATGTAAAACTCTCTTTTTTCATGTTGGAACTCACACGTGTTGACATCTAAGATTCCAAATGTAAACCAAACAAGAAAAGGATGTGCAAGAGGCAGTTCTTACAGATACGACAGGAGAAAGGGCAAGTTAAATATCACCAGACAAATCCTTCCCTGACCACCCCAGTGGATTCAGAGTGTGAATTACAGAGCATGTGCTATAGTTTGCTGCTTAGCTTTCAAAAAACTTTCTTCTATTATCTTCAAACTGTACAAAAGGTTCACAGTATTTATTTGCCTCCTACCACTGAAAAAGCACAATTGCAAAATGGGCAGATTCACATGCTTTTCATTAACTTCTTTTCTTTTCTAACACACCTTCCCTGCTCAAGCTAGTTTGTGCTGGTTTTGTTTTATGACATGATGGTTTATAAAATTTCTGTCAAACCGTGTTACTGTTTGATCATTACAAGAACAATCAGAGTAAGTGCTGCCAGTTCCAGTGTTTCAGCCCAGCCAAGCCCCAGTGTCCAGATGGCACAAGATGGAAAGCAGGATGAGGAGTGATCAGCCTGCAAAGTGCCCTGCACTGCTCTTTGCTCCTCACCATTAATGTCACAGTGGATTTCAAGAAGCAAGACTGTTCCCCTAGCCAAAGCAATCTTGCACATAACCCCAGAGAAGCAAAAGCCAGCTAGAAACTGTGCAGCATGTGTGATCTTCAGCCATAAGCTCCTTTTCAGAAAGACAAAGATTGTTCCCATCATATTTTCCTGCTACCTCCTCCTCCAGGCTCAGGAAACGTCAGAGAGGGAACAGTCCACTTCTCTCCATGCATTTCCTGGGAAAACTTCACCTCCTGAAAACACTGCAGCCTCTGCCTCAGCTCACCTGGAGCCCTCTCCAAGCTTTTCACCAAAGCAGGTGAAGCAGATCCCTGTCCCCACACTACCTGTGGGTGTGGGAAGTAGGGTAAAATTAGGGTCACAAGGCTAGAAAACCAAGCTCCTGAAGATCCTAGAGACTTCCTGATTTCTTTTATCCTCTGTGTTTTATAGCCAAATGTCCAAGGGTTCGTTCTGATTATGCTTTGCCTTTTTTTTTTTTTTTTTTAAGAGGGTAAACACACTAAGATAACATATTCAGTTCTAATCTTTGATACCCACACAGGGAATTCTGACATTACTGGAGCACACTTTCAGTGTCCAAAAGGCATCTCTTCAGCAGGAACTTTCAGAAGGTGAAACTGCTCACAGAAAGACCAAATTTAAACATTCTCTTGCTAGGCAAAAATCTCATTTCAAGAGGCCAACACCTCACCAACACGTTTCACAGGGTAAGCAACAATTTCAGTGTGTTCCCTGCTTCACTGGTTAATATCAGACCTGATATTTCTGCAGGTCAGAACAGGAGCCATTCCCCAGAGCTTGGGGAGTCCCCAGAGTTTGGGGACCCCTTGAGCAGGCACAACTCCACCAGAGTCTTTATAAAGTGAGTAAATAACACCCTTTCTTGTCTGGCTCCCTGAAATCCTTTAGGACTCACTCAGGAACACTCATGACTTTTGGGATGAGGTTGAGGAAGACATTTCAGAGGCTACAAGTTAGTAAAGAAAGCTCTCTCCATCAGAGGATGTTCTTCAAGTGCCTGATGAGTAGTAACCAAATAAATTTGATTATCAGAAGGTGAATCCAAATACATGGAGACCAAATGAGTGCAGTGGCTTGTAGCCACATCATTTGGAGTTGTGAGCCAGTCAGACCTCCCAAGTTAAGCAGTGCTGAGCCAAGTCTGGATGTAAGTAGGAGAACCTCCAAGTAAAACTGAGTGCATGTGCAAAGGAAATAATAGTGGTAGCCTTGTCTGTCTGAGTTACTACTGAGCTAAGGTTCCTGTACAATGCCAACAGCACAGGGCTGAGACTGTAGAAGAAAGCCAGAGCTTTGAATCCCAGTTCCTAGTGATCATTCAATATGCTTCAGCAGTTTGTGGAAATGTCATTTGTGTAGCCATATTTCAATCTAGATAAATACAATAAAACAAATACCCTGGAAGTCCTTTCACTTCTTCCTCACCAACTTTGAAGAAGCATGTTGCAAAGTTTTACTCAAGAGGAGAGTTCATCCACATTCCTCTGCTAACTAACAGTAGAGTTTAGAGCAAAAGTTTGAATTATTTTTAGCCCTCAGATTAAACCTTTTCTTTGATTTATTTACTACTCAAAAGTAGTGTACTGAGCAAACCTATTTGGTGGCCTCTGTCTCTGCATTTTAGGAAAGTAACTGAATAACTTGGGATTTTTAGTCACAGAGGGATTTAGACTGGAAGGGACCTCAGGACCTGAAGTAGCCCAGTGAGCTGCTCAGACAGGAGGGAATGGCAAAGTTCCAGCTGGGTACCCTCAGCCTTGCTGTGATTTCCAAATCATTCTCTCTGAATCTGATATGTGACAGGAAAAAAAGAACAGCTAGGGGAAAAAAGCTTGTGCTGTACCATTCTGCAAACCTCTCTTCCAACTTTGCCCCATTTTGCTTACACTTGGAAGTTTCTGTGTATTTAAAGCCTTTTCAATGTAATGACAATTATTTTTAATGCCAGTAGCTCAAGATGTTTGCTGGGATGAGTCTGAAATATACAAATAAATTCAGGAGAAAAAGATGAATACAGAAAATAGCTAAAGTCTTGCAGTGTGGTCATATGGTCAAGAATAGGGAAAAAAGCTTTTTGACACTCTTCTGAAAACGAGAGGTAATTGTCTGCCATGACACAGGTCTTCAAAAAGTATATTGATATTTCTGGTGCAAGGAGTAATGCCCAGTACCAGGAGGTGTTACCAGACAAGTAGATGTTCCTGCATAAAAGAGGCAATGAGTACATCAGGCAAAATGGGAGATGGATGAAGAGAAAAAGGTGTGAGGGAATTTGGATTTGCCTACCAAATACTACTGGGGTTTCTTATCCTCTGTGTCCTTGAAGTAACTGCAATGCCTGAGTTATTCCTGGGCTTACCCTTTATTAGCCCTACAAGTGTGCTCCTCACTGGCAAACCAGAGCTGGGCTGGACTGGAACCTCTCACAGCCAGACCTGGAGGAGCCAGAGTGCACACAAATCTCTGGGATGGGATCATTCAGAGGGGTTTTATACATCTGCTGCTCAACAGTTCCTCAGAGTGCTGCTGGTGTGGGACAAAAGGAGCTTTTTAGGAGCACTCTGAGTGCAGAAAGGATGAGTCCTTTGGCTATGACTAATGTATGGTGATTAATGCCAGAAGCATTTCCTGACATCATAACAGGGGAAAACTTATTGTGCATCATCTCCCTGCCCTGGAAAGAAAATGGAGAAAGTGGTCTAGCAAGGAAAGTGAATAGAAATGGGCAGAAGTAAGATATAAGCAGCATGTCACAGAGAAAAGCACAGCTCACACAAGGAGTCAGGTCCTTCCCACTAACACAGAATATTTAGCAGCAAGAAAAACATGTTTTAATCCAAATGGACTGAAGGGAAGATACCTGTGTCTTTCTCCACTTCCTTACATCCATGTAATTCATCTTGCTGAGACCTTCAAGTGTTATTTGAAGAAGCTCAGCAAACCTTTGATGCCCACTTCCCTGCCAGAAGGCACAGCTGAGCATCACACAGATGAAAAACTGATGCCTGCCAAGTTTACTGCTTCTTACCCTCTGTGCCTCTTGGATCTGGCTCTGGCTCCAGCTCAAAGAGGTAACCTCTAATTCATCAGCTTTGGGGAAAAGATCTGTGATCTCATGAATCCTGGATGTTGTAAAACATTGCTTTTTCGGTGAGGAGACAGAGGTCTGTACACCATTAAACCAGGAAAACTTGCAGTTTTCTTTGCCAAGCAAGTCCTGAATGCCTCAAATCTTCCAATCTGATACCTCAGGAAGGAGATGCAGTAAACTATCCATGAGGGCAGCTAGCACAGATCACAGCATCAAATGCATGACATTTATACACTGTAAACTTGCCTTAAATTCCATGCTACAAGTCCTGTAACATTAGAGAGGGCAAAGTTGGAGAATACTGATTGTGACCATGTGTAGAATAAGGAAAATTTATTTTTAGCATTATGTGTCTCTTCTAATGATATTCTACCACCCAACACACACATATGGATGTGTAAGACATCATCTAATATTTTAAATAGCTGCCGTGAGCAAGAGCCAGAAAAGGAACAGCTGTATGCTTGGTTTACCTCGTTAGCTCTATCTTTTTTCTTTATTCTTTTTTATCCTCTACTCAGAATTTTGCTGTCAGGCCACTTCTGGGGTGCAGCACCCATGCAGTATCAGCCCCAGCCAGGCTGAAAATCTGCACAAAGTGGACAGTTAAAAAGGTGGAAGAAGAGAGGGGTTTGGCCAGCAGCTCATTCATCAAAATGCTGAACTTCCACCCTCAGAAAATGCCCTGGGATCTTTAATCATGAGGAGAGCAAACAAGATGTTTGTATGTTATCCAGCTTCCTTTGAAGGAGAAGGGAGGAGTCAGTGCTGCCAGAAACTCATCTCTGGACTCAGCTCTTGTGTGTATTCTCAACTTGATGACTAGCTCTCTCAATTATTCCCTCCTGGTTCAGATTTTTTAAAGGCCATCATGTTTGCTGCCAGCTGGTAATGTCAGAACCAACAACAACACTGCTGTTAGTGTTTAACAGGTAATACTGCTGATTTCATGGACTGGGGCTTCTTCCAGACTGGGATTGAAATTGATTTGTGTTAATGATTTAACTTGTTGACAAATAAACATGAGGGAATAATGTAATCCTGGCAAATGAAACCATGCTTATAGCTTTGCCTTAAATTTAAATTCAGCTATTTATTACATCACCCTTTGCCAGAACTGGGCAGTAAACTACTTTCATATTCAGAAGGATGTTTCCATTTAACATTTACATTCAAAACTGCAATGAGTTGCTGGACCTCTTTCTTTGTGAGGAGACTGCATTGCATTACAGTAACCCCATTGCTAGAGGAATGCTGCATTTTGCTTACTCCATCAGTTCTAATTAGCTGGCTGCATCACTCACCCATCTTATCACGGGATGTCCAAGTTAAAATGAGTGTCATTCCAAGTGTCACAAACCACAGCCACAAAACGGATTGGTTGGCTGCTAATTATTTAAATGCTGCATCCTGTGCATAATCAATTTCTTACCTACAGTCATGATATATTATTGACAGTTTGGAAGACTAACTCTCTTGCTGCCCAGCATAATTATGAAATATAATTTATAGTGGTTATTTGGAGAACTATATCGAGTACATTAAAGCCATATGGTACTGTGGTTTCATCCCCAAGAGATGCCTCATCAGCTCAGAGAAGCATAATGATCAATATGTATATTACTCATTTTTAATAGAGTGTACTAAGCTGTAGAAGATTAGTGTTCCTGCCAGTGACTTGAAAATATGAGGTGCAACAATTATTTTAAGATTGTTGGAGAGTTACAGTATTCTCAAGATAGAGAAAATATGTCTTTGGTTTGTTCTGTGCAGAGCCTGATGCAGTCACTAGCAGCTGACATCAGTGTGCCTAACTAGACAGGCTAAAACCTATAAAAGGTAAAACCTTATTTGAGCTGTAATGCTCAAACAATTTGCTAAATATGGCTCCTCCAAATGAAAGGAATAAAAAAAGAAAGAGATAGTAAAAAAGATGAGAACACTGCCATTTATCTTGGAAAAAGGACATAAGTACCACAACCATGCTTATTTCACTACTAAAAATAAAAAGGGGTAAGCACTACAATGATGTTGCAGCCTTAGAAACACTCAAGATACTGGGTTTTTTAAAAAGAATTATGTTAAGTACACTGACTCCTCAATACATTGAGAAAAATACCACATAATACCAAGCACTGTGTTAACCTCTGACCTGGTGGAAATGTTATTAACAAGTGCAGAGAGACAGGAAAACTGCACTAAGGATGCAAAGCCAGGGGTGTAAAATGAAGCAGAGCTGCAATACTACAAAAGTGAGTGGGAAGAAAATGAATCAAGGCCACAAGAGGGGTTGGGAAGAGTGAAGGTTGTGCACTAGTAATGGAATTACAGAATGGTTGGGTTGGAAGGGACCCTAAAGGTCATCTAGTTTCAAGCCCTCTGTGTGATCAGGGCCACCTCCCCCTAGACCAGGTGCTCACAGTCCCATCCATCTGGCCTTGGACACTTAAAACCCCTCTGGGCAAGCTGTGCCAGGGCCCCAGCACCCTCACACTCCTTCCCAGGAAGTTACCTAATTCTGCTCTCTGCAGATAACCCTCAGAGCACAGCCCCAGACCTGTGTGTCCTTCCTGCTCCTGAGCCCCAGGCTGATACTCAGTGGTGGGGATTAAAACCCATACATGAACCTTGGCATTTCAGTCAATAAAAGCCAAAATTTGCTCCTGCCACACCCTTGGCACCCACAGCCCATGCTTGGCCTCAAGCTCCCATCCCATGGGATGTCCCATCCCATCCCAGAGGTCCTGAGGTGTGGGTGAGGTCCCAGCTCTGCCAGGACAGGAGCATCACAGCCCTCTCAGCAGCCACAGTGCCAGCACCTCCTGCCATGCACCTCAATGTGTGGAGAAGCAATCCCCCCAGGTATGAAGATTTGGGTAAGGGACAGGGTTACAGTTGGAACAGGGACCTAAGGACCAGATCGAGAGCTCAGAGTTATAACTGTGTCTAGGAATGCATTTGTACTCATCCAAAGTAATAAATCCTCCAGGGGCAGTTCAGGTCCAGCTCTTTGAAAACTGTCTGGAGCTTTCACCCCTTTCTACTTGAAATATCAGATTCAATGGAAGAGTTTGAAACCAAGTTACTCCACAGTGAAATCAGGGGGATTCAAGGCAGCTGAGGTATGCTTCATCAGCTTTAAACTTCTTTTTTTGAAAAAAGAAGTTCCTTACAATGTGATGTGACTGCATTTCCATAGATGGAGCCACATTTTTTTTTTCCAAGCCATTTTCACTGCTGTTTTGCATTCAGTCTGTTATTGATGAGCCACTCACCCCCCCCCCCCCCAATAAAGCTGCTCTGACAAACTGTGGATGCCCCAATCCCCTGGGCAGCTCAGCAGACACCAAGGACAGGACTGGCAGATTGGAAATACCACTGCACTTGTAAGGATGGCTGCAGTTTTTTCCAGGTGTATGTTTTTTACAGAGAAAAAACCCACATTCTCCAAACCATCCTGTTCAGATGCAGCAGAAACCCATCAACAACTGGAAAATGACTCTTACAGACAGTGGGAGCTGAGGTTAAGCAGAGTTTCCAAGCATGCACTATTTTTTTTTGCCAATTTACGTGTTCTCCCATCATCCCCAGTTTTATTTATTTCCAAACCTCTCTCCCATCTGTTCCCTTCTGTATGATCTATATATTATCTTACTCTATTTATCACTAACAGATTTTTGCTTCCTCTCTCTGTTCCAGTTCGATTAATGATGCCAATATTCAGTGTATTTCTGCTCTTTGTTTTTGTCGTCATGCATCTTGCATTCCTACAGACACTTTCAAACACTTTTCACTCTCTCTGACCCTTCCACAACAGTCCAAGTTGTTATTTCCATTTCATAAATGTCCTCCCAATATTTTTATGGTTTTCTTCTCCTTTAGACTGCCAGCTTTAGTGCTGAATCCCATTTCTTCCAACCCTGTCAGATTCTGCCCACCTTCCCTTGGCTTTCTCCCTTCCCTCCTTTTGCCCTTTCTGACTTTTGACTTTATTCTTTATTCCTCACTCTTTACTCCTTAGCTAGAGACTTTTAATCAATATCTCCCTCCTGAGACAGCTCAATGCACTTGCATTAAACCTATAATTTTTTGCCAGATGCCCCAGCATCTTGTACTGCAGTGCTGTGTGCCCTGTGTGTGTTCATTTGTCATGTCTAAGTCAGTGCTGCATTAAAGGCAGTTCTGAAACAAATTCAGATTTTAATCTATGTCATGACCATGGTACCAGTTCTGCTTATGACACTAAAACTGTTCCTGCAAAAGCTGCTTCTCCTATCTCCTCTCAACATGAACTCACAGTACTGCTCTATTTTGGGTTGGAAGAAGGCCAGCACTGTTATTTTTAATGCTGGAGTACACTTTTCTTCCTTTGGGAGATAAAATAGTCAAATTGTAACAAGCTGTTTTGCCTTGTTGCTGCAGGCTGCCTCTGCTCCAAAACAAAAATCATAATAAAGCAAAAGCCTCATCTGACTAAATAATCAAGTACACAGCTGCTTAGAGAGAGGAGTACAAAGCTGCAGGGGTGAAGAATAAGACAGAAGCTTGCAAAAATCATTGGGAGTTTCTATGGCAATGTCTACCTGAAGTTTCCAGTTCTCTTTAAAAGAAGACACATAACAAGTCAGTACTGAAGGCAAAATCTGATGTACAAAACACAGTGCAGGGGCCCATTTGGAGGTATGTGTGAGGAAAAACAAAACTGTCATGACTAGACAAGGAAAGCATCTTGGAAAAGCTTTATACAGACTCTGGACTGCCACCATTTCAGAGATACTTAATTTCCAAGCAACCTCTCCCCTCTTCTTCACAAATCTTTCAGTAGAGGCAAGAGTTGACTGTAAAGAGAGAGAACCACAGAAAATACAGCCCGACCTGGTCTGAGAAGATGAGAACAGCACAGGCTCCTAGCATGGCTGCTATCAAAAGAGAAAGATCCTGAGCGCCTATCATTAATTATTTTATCTCAGTTACACTTGCTTGAATCTGGAATAAATTCAATGAAGAGAGTGGAAATATTTCTGATTTCAAGCCACACAATTGGGGTGAAGATCTGAGTGCCTCATATGCCTGTAGAGAAGCTTTTATGCCCACCCAGATATGAGTTGCATTCATTTAGGCAGCCAGCTTGCACTTGCATTGCTTCCAATGACTACCACCTCCTTTTTTCCCTTGTCATATATTCCCCTCAATAAATCCACTTCATTCTGATGGATGGCAAAGAGCAGCTTCCATTCTTACCCCAGTTTTGTATAGAGAGTTGTTAAGCAGCACTGCAGATCATTGTGCAGATTATTAACACCTCCTCCAGGTGTCACAGCCAAGAAAAAAAACCCCACTATTAGAAGCAGTGCCCTGAACAAGCACTCAGTGTCCCCCTCCTTGCCCCTTATGCAAGCCTTGTGCTAAACAGCCAAGCAGAAATCAGAGTTTGACACAGAATGTCTCAGAAGCTGATAGCAAATCTGAGCAGCTATTCAGCATCGTGCACTCTGATATGGCCACAATGTTATAGGAATCTGCTTTTCACCTAACTCACTAATTCAAGTGTTGTTCCACTTCAGTAACTGGCTGACTCCCCACCCATGCTGAGGAGTGTGCACAACACTGCTCTTTTTTCATGAATTTTTATCTAGGTTAATGGTATTCTTGAAATAAGGGTGCTTTTCCAAGGAAAAGAAAAAGTACTCATTTTCATGGGAGCTTCTCTCTTTTTTATGTATTTTAAGAGAGGGAGAATTTTTGAACATCTAGAGGGAGAAATTCTTTCTCACACTGTTTCAAAGGATCACATTCAATGCTTTGTTTTCAGAAAGCACAAGGTTTGGGTTTGGATTTCTGGATTTTGCTTCATTGTTTTTTTAGAGTTAAATTGATGATTCTCTTTCCCAAAACTCTTTCAGTCAGGAAGGTTATCAAACACCTAGCAAGGGACTTTGCTGATTTTAAAGCTCAGAGTTAAGAGAGGAAGACTCCCAACATGTGACACTACCAGGACGTTTCCTACATTTAGGATTCCTTTAAAGGGATCCCTAAGGCAGTGCCCAGCCCAAGAAAGTATCTTTAAGGTAATACAGATATTACACTCACTTGCTTACTCTTGTCTTTAACCATTACTCTTCCCCAAGCAGCATTCAGCATTTCCTATTACTGCTTAATGCTATCAAGTATGCTTAGCTCACCAGGTTTATGGGTTTTTTTCCACTTCAGTTTGGAGTAGCCAGGCACCTCACAAAATTACCAGTAGCACAAAGAAGTCCCTGTCTCCTCCAGCAGATGAACCAGAGGGTATCAGATGTGATTAGCAGGAGGCCAAACCCTTCCCCACTTCTCTCATCCTGCACCAGTGCCTCTGCCAGTCCTCCCCATGGGATGCTGGGCTGGGTTCCCTCTCTAATGGAAGGACACAGAAGGGTCCTAAGAAGCTGCAGAATCAGCAGTTTCCCCATAGGATACCCAGTACCAAAAGCCTTAGAAAGCAAAGTGTTTAAATAACAGTTCTTTTGAAAGGAGAGGGTATTTGCCATTATCTCAAAGGGATGTAGGAATGAGAGGATACAATATCCAGCAGCAGAAGTTTCAGTGCCTGAAGGCAGGAAAAAGGCAGGTCAGGATGCAGAGCAGATGAACTGTTTCAAGCTCCATTTGGCCTCACTTGTGTGAAGAAAGCAGGGGCCCTGCACCACTCTTCCAGAAAGAATCAGGTGGGGAAAACATTTAAGGAGCCTTTCAGAAGGGATCTGTCTTCAGGTATGCTGCTGGGCCAGCAAATGGGGAAACACACCATGTCCACTCACTCACTTCTGTTTTTCTGTTGATATTTTGTGCTGCCTCACACCACTGCAGCTTTTGAAGATTTCTTATTTCAAGTACAGCCAGCATTTGGAGACTGCCTGTCTGGTTCCACTACCACTGAGCAATTTTTCAGCCCTCAAAAGTACTTAGGTTGGTGTCTATACATAAAAAATACACGGGTATGTGTGGATATATATGTATATAAGCAAAAAACTGAGACATTACTTAATTTAAAGTATGCCTTTATACTGCTTTCTGTCAAAGCTGATTTTTTCCTACTTCAGTTCCTTCTCCCTCCCCAGGTCTCTGCAGATTTGTGCTCCTTGCCTTCAAGTACATCAGCTGCTGGGGCTTGTGGAGCTCTGCATGCATCAGAGATGGGTTAAGGTTCCCAGGGTTTCCTGCCACCTGACTTTGGCCTTGAAAAACTGGATCTGTGCAATTCCAGCAAAGTCACAACAAAAAGCCCCATTTGTTCATTTATACAGAAGGAATATGTCTTTTGTCCTCAGAGGCTGAAGTAACTCTCATTCTGTTTGCTGTATGCATCTCTCTGGGTTCCTAACGTGTTCATCAGCCAGAGAGCAGCTCCTGCTCCCTCCTCTGATCCTCACGCACCCCAGCAGGACCCTGCACCACTGGGGAACCACTGGCCCAAGCTGGGAGCTGAATCTCACAGCCAGCCAGAAGGCTGCTGGCAAAAAAAGGATGAGGAATTCAAATGTCTGGCCATGGAAGGAAATGAGCCAGCAGCAGCTGCTAAAGCCAAAATCAATGGGCTGCTTGGGGATCCAGCAAGAGGGCTGGCATGAGCTAGACCTGCTCCACCAGAAATTGATGGGTCCTGGGGGAGCTGCTGTCAGCTACTGTCTGTGAATCACTCCAGGACCTCCCCTTCCCCTCCCTGCATGGGATGCATCTTCTGTGGCTTTTAATCACATGAAGATTTTGGTATGTGACTCAGAAAAAAAGAGTCAGGCCAAGCCTGCACTGACATCCCAACACCACACACATCTTGCAGCTTCCTTAGCTGTCCCTCACCCCAGGCAGGATGCCTGCAATCAGGGATTTCTGGGCTTACATTACTTTAAGCAATAGCACTGCTATTCTCTTGGGGAGATTTAGCCCTATTCTTCTTTCTAATATCAAGCACACAATGATTATGAGAGCACTCGTTCTGAATCCCTTGAGTCAGTGTTTCAGCAAACAGCCTGGGAAAGGGAAAAGCACCTCTTAAACTGATGGGTTATTTTAGTTACTTTTTTGAGAGAACACCTCAAGTTAGTGCTGCAGGGAATTGCACTCAAGATTGGCATGAGGCACAAAAGCTAAAGGCAGGAAAACATTGCTACTGGTCATTAAAGTCAGTTATTAAACTTCATTAATTGTACCACTTTTAGGAGGACCACATGACACTTAGAGTCACTACATACAGTACATACGTGAAGTTTACTGACCAATTAAGTGACTGCTACTTTCTGGAGAGTTAAAAGAAATAATAAGAAGTATAAATGAATTGTACAGGGCTTGTGAGATCTTACATGGCTTTAGAAATGCTTCAAATGTTCTGTAGACAGGAGGAGATTATTGGCTTTATTTATTTTTTGTTTAGTAACAGGTTATTCATCCAGATTGGATCAGACTGCCACTGTAACATCCAGCCATTTTCCAGGGAAATTATGTCTCAGCTTGCAACCTTTTTCAACTTCTACATATTTTTGAGCATTTATTACTCTTACAGCCCTAAGGATGCTTGAAAGGACTATCCCAGGAAAGGCAGGTTGAATTACCAGGTTCTTGCATTGGGTACTTACTGTGGCACATGTGCTGGTCATTCTTATTTTGTCTGGCAACAAGCTCCACAGTCTGAGTCCAGCTCCTGGGAACATTTGGTTTCCTGTGCTTCTGAGCCTTTTCCATGTTGTTGACAGCTTCATTTTTCCAGAGGAGCAGAGCTGTAGCATGAGGTCATCTTGGTTCAGCTCCTATCCCACAGCAAAGGAATGGGAAGATCGAGTGTTCTGCAGAAAATATTGATGGATGTTAGAGCATCATTAGAGACATAATGTGTGACTTAGGGTAATATATATTAAAATATATTTACTCCTTTCCCAGAAAAAAAATTCAAATGCATTGGTATATAACTATAACATCAATATCTATCAAATTATGGGATTAATAGATCAAAGTAAATGCAGTCATTTCAATTTTAGAGAAGGTAACAGGCAAAAAAATTATTATTTTTAATGAAAAGTCATAGAATGCATAGACTAAAATGCATTTCTCATCTTCAGTCCAAGGTACTATACCACACATCTTATGTCAACAATCTTGAGGACATTGTTTATCTTCTGTTTGGACAAGACCTGCCTTACATAAGCACACTATCATCTCAGTGTCCAGCTAAAGCTCTCAGTCTAAACTGTGACTGGAGGAATGATCATCATTGCTGCCACTGTTGTTATTATTGCTATGGGAAGTGTAGAAGGGTTTCCCACAAGCAGAAGCTCCTTCCTTTCATTCCCTCAGCTCAGGACTCTTTCTTCCTTGAGTAAAATGCTCATATGGAGCAAGGCAGAGGTGCAAGATGCAGGAAAACCTTTAGGAATGGTTATATGGGACAAATTTCTAGACTCAGGATACAGATGAGAGTTTTTTCCTGCATTGATGGGACCAGGATTTCCCCCTGTCAGTTTACCCATCCTTACCAGGCCTTTTATCCTACAGTTCATGACAACTTCAAACTCAACATCTACAATTAAACCTTGTATTTCAAAGCCCCCTGACATGACCCGAGAAGCATTTCTTAGGAGTTAAGGGAAAGCCTGAGCACATTCCCAAAAATTCACTGACAGCTGGAGTGATCCAGGCCGGAGATGGAGGTTGTTCAGGGAGAGGGATGGATGCATCAATGGGCCCAGCTGAGCCCCACTGGTACCAGTTAAACAGCCAGAATAAAGGCAGAATAAAGCCAGAATAATATTGATTTTTTTTTAGCCTGAAAAACTTCTAAATTGAGTCACCCTGTAAGTGAAATGCAGTTGTTGGGTAAGTCCTGGCATCGTTACCCTGCCTCACACTACTTTTATCCCCTGAGGGATATGCAGACTACATGTCAATAAGTTGGCAATGGGATCTCTGTGCATGAACCACACCTGAATTCTCACTTTATGGAACTTTTTCAGACTGGGATTTAAGTGAGGAACACATGAAATCAGTTTTAGCACACTGCATAGCCTCGTTTTACCTCAGGTAATGCAGGTGCTACGGGACAGTGATGGGAATGCCCAGCATTAGGAAAGCCTCAGAGTCATGTGAATTGCATTGGCTGGGCTAAAAAGGTAAAATTGACTTTATGTTTACATCTTGGATATACACTCTTCCTCTTATTTTCTTTCCATCCTTCCATTGCTGGAAGTACAAACAGTTCAACATTTGTGATGTTCTGAAATGAAGATTTTCAGACAAGATAAGAACTAATTCCATCCAAGGTTGGGGTCATTTGTCCCTCTGCTGCCCATTGTGTTTGACACAATGAATATTACACTGCATGTACAACCAGAACACAGAGACCCCCATCCCAGGCTGCATGGTGCCCTCAGACATCATTTCCATCATTTCCATCCAAACAAACACACTTACACAATGAAGAACTGCCCTGACTATTTAAACTGTTAACCTCCTTTTTAACATGGCTGTTTATAATTAGATTTCACAGAAAGCCAGACTGGGGGGCTTCTCTCAGCTTGACATTTTTATCACGTGAAATATGTTGGATCAGGTAATCACAAGGCCTTCAGAGGTCAGGTAACATGGCTGAGCTGCTGTTCATAATTAAATGTGTGATAAATAATTGGATCTGCTGTAGCTAGAAAAGACCATGTAGGTAGCTTCGTGTTCTATTTTATAAATCATATTAAAAAAAAAAAAAAGTGCAGGGGTTGTTTTATATTAAACATGGTGGTTACATGTGCCAGAGATTTATTAGTCCAGTCTGTCTTATGGTGAGTGGCTGCAGTCCAGATTCATGTGGTAGAATAATAAGAAATGTTAAATGGGAGTAGAGGTTGAGGGACCAAAGTGGAGCTGGTTCCTCCACCGGCTGCCAGTGATGTCCCAGCCATGGCTGCAGCTCCATGGATGTTCAGGAGAGCTTTATTCCCCTTCATTCCCACCTCTATCATAACAACAATCAGACACTCTAAGAAACCCCTGAGCTTTCCTGGTGACTGGAGTCTCTCAGCTCCATTTACTTCACCCTGAGAACCTGCAGCTGCACCTGGGAATTCCTCTGTCCCTGGGGGCTGCTCCAGGCACTTTTCTGGGAAGGAAAGGCTGCATTTGGGGTTAGGGTGAGGCAGGCAAAGGAACAGCTTTCTGTTCCAAGTACTTAGCATGAGATCCTGCAAACACTTAAAACACATTTATACGTATTTTCCCTTTTTCAAGTATCCTCACTCACTTCAATGTCACTATTATGGGAACAAACTTCCAGCCCTGCTTAAAAGTTTTCAGGAGACTGACTACATGTGTTTTTAGAGGCCAAGAATGCTGACAGCTCTTGTAGAAAATAAAACTGAGAGATGCATGATTTGGACCAAGCTCAGAATTCTCCCTAATTGCTTAAATCAAATTCCCACTAGGCATTAAAATTAAATTGTCTATGTTAGCTGAATTCCACTGGTCATTACTGCCTGGCAGTGGCTGAGGTATCACATTTCCTTCCCCTTCTTTTCCTTCTGTGTGAGTGTATTACCCACAGGCAATACTGGGGTGGCTGGTAGCCTTGTAGAGAAGTGTCTGAATGCACTATTTCATCTTTCAAAATGGCTGCAAATTCACCTTTTTTGAGTGTACATATCATGCAACCTGTAGCAGGAATTTCAACTGGTACCTTGGACTTTTTTCTGCCTACTGTGTAGGTTACATAGAGTACAACTACACTGATGGGAGGAATTTCCTTACAAGTTAAAATTAGAGAGCCTGGGATTCACTAAGCAAAATACTACACTGAAGGACACACTGAGTTTCTGGTGCTGAAATACCCAGCTGCAAAAAATCCCAATAACAATAACACTTTGCTTATAAAAGTAAATAAATGAATAAAATCACAAGGGCAAAAGCTTACCACACCGTTGGGTTTCTTTTTTGTCTTTTTTTGTTTTGCTTTAAAACTCCTTAATTTTCTAGATGTATTACTGTCTTCCAGTTACCACTACTTAATATAACCAATGCTTTAGGCATTCATTTTAATAATCTACTTCTCAAAAACTTCTGGAGGGATTTTGGTGAGGTTTTTTTTCCAGTAGAAGCTGTTCCCAACCACAGGGACTGCAAAACAACTTGATTCTCATGTTCCCATATAAAGAGCTGGTGTCAGTACCAGGTCTCAGTGTTCCCTAAGGAGCAGATGCTGGGTCTGAATTCAACTCTAAATAATCCTAATATTACCAACTCTAAATAACCCTAACTAATACTACCAACTCTAAATAATCCTAATACTACCAACTCTAAATAACACTCTGGTGCAGGAAGTAGGAGTCTAGTAGCAGCTTACTCTTAATGCCATCGTGTTGTTTATTAGTTTTGGCTGTTTGATAAATAGGGAGAGGTTTTAATTTCCCATAATAGGTGGTTGCAGAGATAAAGAACCATTATTGGTGTAGCCAAGTAATATTCCTTCCCATGGGAGAGGCCTTGTCTAAAAAGGAAACAATATCAATTTAATTATTTTGCTGTCTGAACACACTGCAGCTCAGGGCCTTGGGTATTGCCCTAATGTTTTTTTCTATAAATGTAGCATGTATTATGGTACCAAGCTTAATGAACCTTTACTATTTTCTTCTTAAACTGAGAACTGAAGGATTCTTTATTAAACAGACACGTGAAGAGCTGTATTAGCTTCCTTCTGTACAGCTATGATTCTTCTTCCAGCTCTATAATTTTATTGTAATTTTAAAGCCAGACTGCAGCAAAACTCCAGGGATTTCACATACATGGTGTTTAATGCTCAAAATGGCTCTAGAGGTACTTTACTCATCACAAAGGATTTGGTTTAAAAAAAAACTATTTTAAACAGTAAAATATTTTCGGGAGTTACTAAATGAAAAAAAAGAAAACTTGCAAGAAAAAAAATAAGTACACTCTCCAAAATCTATTTCAGAGGACTAATTATCATGTATGAGCTCCCACTAGAAGGTTAGTAATAGGAGTAGAAAATTATTCTTGGATGATTGCTTCCTGTGCAAGGGAAAGATGCTGGAGACAAATCCACTGCTCAGCGAGTGCTGAAACGCTGGGGACTGCTCTGCCAGGGGCTGGGTGCTGACACCACAGCCATTTCAAAGCCAGAGTCAGGCTGTTTTCTGACAATACTGAGGAATGACTCTGCAGGGCTGGTATGCCAAGTATCCTGAAGATGAATCTGTATTTATGTCCACAAGGATTTCACATGGTGTTGATAAGAGGCAAAATGACAGCCTGTGGTGATATGGTAATCTCTGTGATAGCAGCACTTAGAGCTTGGAAATATTCAGATTTTAAGTGGCTGCTATATCTATAGTGATGGCTGCCAAAGAATTCTATCTATCTGCTTTGGTTCCAGTTGCTCAGGAGTTTTTCAGAATGGATATTTTAGGCTGATATGTTCCGTGCTGGCTATTTTGCTTACCCTCTGATCCTCAGAACAGACCAGTGCAGTTTCTGAGAACTACCTTGTCCAGAGCTACCAGATCCTCTTGCATCCCCTGCCTGGCACTCTGCTTTCAGAGCTGCAATGAATCCCACCAGCCTTGCCAGCTTGCTAAGCCAGCTCCTCTCCTGCTACTGACACCCAGCCTGACATCCTGCCCTCAATTCCCTCATTCCATAGGGTTCCTGCCTCTGGGAACACAACATTACCAGTAACTGAGCTCAGTCCCACCACCAGCACTGGGTGCTGTGGGTGTCACACAAGGAGCCAGAACTCAGGAACATCACTTTCTACAGAGAGATCCACCCAGCTCCACTCTCTGCATCTCACAGAAAAAACTGACTGCCTTTTCACCAGGAAAACTAATTGGAAACATCAATCCAGATATACTGCACAAATCATAATTTATTCTACAAAATCTGCTCAAGTTACTTGCAAACTGTTCTAAACCTGTCCACACTATGCAGACACTTCAAGTATGTTCTTGGGAAGAAGTCCCTAAAAGAAAGGGTACAGAGCAGCTGAGTGATCCCATCACCCCTGGACATCCATCAGTCTGTGACTGGGGATGTTGGGTTATTCACCCAAACCCTAGAGACACGTGCTCAGAAAACATTATCACAAAGGAGAAGGAAACCCCAGCTTCACTGGTTTGATGGGATGGGGGTCATGGAAGAGTCTAGCAACAAAAAATGGTCCCAGAGGGTTTTGAATGTCATCACAGTGCTCAGGTTAAACACTCTGAAGGAGGTAATGCCAGCCTAATAATCCTTTATAACTAATTAACTTTCATTTGAAATTACTTATGGGCTTTGCTTACATAGAAATGTTTAGAAAAGTAACAGGTGAACCTAATGGCCCATTCCTCACACTTATGACCAATGAATAACCTGCTTCAACAATATCATCCATTTTCTCTCCAATGAATTCAACTCCTGTGAAGTTCAGATAATGAAGAGCACCCTCCAGTTGTCTCTGTGCTACTGCAAAGGTTACCAGGATAAAGCTTGGCTCCCAGAGTACCTTCTTGTTTTGTCAGAGAGGCCCTTCCCTTCCAGCTGCTTTCTCCTCTTACTGATTACCTGCTACATGAGAAATTTCACTCTGGCCTCAAGCCTGGACCCAGCCCAGAGCCTTCTGTCAGCAGGGTTAGATATAATTTACTCATTGCAATTCAGCATCCTATTAAGCCAGCTCTGGGCTTGGCTTGCTGCTTTGGAAGCATTTGGTACTCTTGTTCAGTCAGTTTTGGACCTTCTTCAACACCTTATGGAACTTTTCTGTTGGAAGTGGCCATGATGCAGAGGTGGAAGCAGATGCTTAAATCTTCATGTCATGAGTGGGACTCAATACCTGCTAGAAGTTAAGCATGTGCTTATGTATCTTCATACACAGGGTAGAAATCCCTGGCACCTACCAAAATAGAAGTGCTTGAATGTTTTGGAGCTTTATTTCTGATAGAAAAGGGGTTCATACCCTTCCTGAGAAAAAAGCCTATTTTTCATGACAGAATGTTCACTGTGATGTCTCAGGGTTTTCAATGCTTAGTCGTGTTTTTGAAATAGAACACTCAACAGCTCAAGTCAAACTGGGGTTTTTTCCTACCCTTGGTTTCAGGGGCTAAAACCAACCCCCTTTGGAGCATTTCCTAAAGATCCTGCTCGTCTGTGATGCTGACACAAGGTCTCTAGGTTCATACAGAACCCACTTGCATTTTTCACTATAGTCTATAATTTGGGATTTATTCCATTACTTATCCTAATCAATGTAGTTCAAATATAAGATCAGGCTCTTGAACACTGGCAGAATGCTTCTGTTACTCTTCCGCTGTCTATTCTGTCTCAACACATATAGTTCAAATATAAACAAGAGAAAACATACCGCTTTTTTTTCTTTTTCTTTTTCTTTTTTTCAGAAAATAAATCACTAGAAATTACAGGCACCAATTTGGGATAAAAATGCTAGAAAGAAACTGATAAAAACCAGAAGCTAACCTCATCTCTATCAGTTCTAATGACTATATATATATATATAAAATACTTCACATAAAAGGGATCATGGGATGTAATTACAGCTATTTAAAACTTGCCTTTCAGATGCCATCTCTTATTGTGGAAAGAACCAACACCTACTTTTTGCCAGTTCTGAAATCATCTATAGAACCAGAGTGCTATCTTTCCTTTAGGCAACATATAGCAGTAATAAAAAAGATCACTGGAGCAGGGAGAAGAAACAAAACTGGAATATTACATCATAGTAAAATAAAAACAAACCAGCTAAGAGATTAGATATAGTGCTTTATAAAATACAAGAGCCAAAACCCAGTCTCCTAAAGGAAAGATCAGTTTGTTGGCTACCCTACTTTTCATTATCACTTCAGGCTTTAATAGCTGTTTTCTCCCCCTTCTATCCCCCTTTTATTTCAAGCCTTTGGGTCCAAAATCTGTTAATGCATTTATTTTATGCTTTAGGGACATATTCAAATAGCAACTACTTGTATGAGTGCTTTAACTTCTGCAGAATGCAAGCCTAATTTAAGATTCTTCTGGCCTAAACCATTAATGAGGCTACACACCATTAATGGTGGAATTTCCCTGCACAATTTACTCTAAAGCAGCATGGAATACACAGAAAAACGGATGCCCCACGGTTTTGCTTTTCAGAGAAACATTTGTAAGGCTGCAGTGAGCTCCCCACTTGGGCAGCTTGAACAAAGGTTGCCCCCAGCTGCAAGGGGAGCTGAAGCTGCAGCACTGCAGAGCTGCCTGAGGCTGCTCCTTGCTGGGGCACTGCTCTCAGGTACATAACAACACAGCCTTGTCCTCAGACACAGACAAAACTCACACTAAGCTGCATTCAAATATAACAATTTCTTCAGTTTCTGATTCCCAACATCCAGTGCTTGTTAACTTACTTTTTACCTGTGCAATATCAAATTTAGAAGAGCTAACCCAAAAAACTTCTCAGTCATCATCTAGCACAGGAATACATCTACAAAACCCATCATCATTTTCAGAAAGACAACAGGAAGGCCCTGGAAGGCAACACTGAAAATCTGATCCTCTTGAGTACACTGTCAACACTTCATAAAATAATCAAATAATAAAGAACAAGCAGCACCAAATAAAGTACAACTTCTGCAAGATGTAATGTAGTGCTCTTACAGCAACCAAATGTGATCTATACAGAATGGACACAACAGGTTAAATGGTGATTGCTGCATACAAAATTATTAACATCAAGCAATAACTTCTTAAATATACAGAGAAATGGCATCCTGTGTAATCACTCATCTCCCATGCTTGCACATCTTTCCACACCACCTTGCACCCCAGTTAGGATTAAGCTGAACAGGAGCAGTAATTTTCTGGTGAAGATGCCAGTGCTGCCACACCAGAGCAATGGCTACAGCCTGCAAGTATTGAAAACCTTCAGGCTAGGCAATAAACCCCCTGCAAGTCCTTTAAAGACATTCCTCTGTGTCTAACATCCACAACATTCTGGGCTGGGGACCCCATCCCTCCCGTGCAAGGGGAGGAGCACTGAGCCCTTTGTCACTCACCGTGAATTTCAGCTGCATCAGGTGTGACAAGCAGGTGTTTGGAAGGGCTTGGACAAACTTCATGTGTTCCCAAGCCATAAAGTATCATCAGAATTATCACTGAGATAGCAAGAGGTCTAGAAAAAGAAGAAAAAAATATAAATAGTAGTAAAATTACAGAGCCAGCTAATGCTACTTTGAAAGTTGTACTTGCAATGTGAAACTGATGGACTGCTTAATGTTACCTGATGCCTACATGGGGCTCAGGAGGGAATTTCATTGAAAATGATCCACCTACAAACAAGGAACAGAAGCTATTCCTGTAGACTGACTTTTGTCTGGCAGGTACAGGAGCTGCAAGGCAGTGGTCACAGCACCAACCCTGCCTGAGATGAAGAAGTGTTTGGATGACTCTGAGGACAGAGTGTGATGCTGGGGGTGCCCTGCACAGGGACAGGAGTTGGACTTGATGGTCCTGATGGGTCCCTTCCAACTCAGAAGATTCTGTGATTCTCTGATCAATCCTTATTCCCCTGTTCTTTCGTTTGAGTAGCTGTCAAAAGCTAATAAACAACAAACCCACAAGAACTTCCACATTTCCCACCCTAACAGATCAGAGTTTTACTGCTTATGGTTAAAACACTCATTGCAAAAGCAAACATTGATTTGCTTCTGGTAGAAGTCAAAGTCTTGACTTTCCAATTTGCTCAGTAAATTGCCAATCAGTTCTTTGTTTTCATTTTTCTGGAATGGTGCAGATCTCACTGAAGCACATCCCACGATGAAAGCTCTAACTAGATTTGTCTGCATGCAAACTGATCAGAGGTCTGAGGGGGTTGGACCAACAGCTGTAACACCATAATGTTAGAAAGTTGTCAGCCTCTCAAAATGCAAAGTACTCCAAATGTGAGGGTTTAGGTACCTGTTTCCATGGCTATTGAGATGACCTGTATGGCATTACTGCTCTCATGCTGCATGCACTCCCCTCACTGCTCAGCAGAACCTGGAGGTGACTCAGGGAGAGCTTTTGGACCCCAACTCAAACTAGAATTTCACTGACCCCAACAAAAGCACTCGTGTATGAAAGTGCTCATCAGTGGAGATGTCTGGTTCAGTGTGACCCTCAAAACACTTTGGTTAGGGAAACACAAAAGCACTCCTGTTCTCATTTTACAGTGCATGAAAAGCCTGAAGAAGAGAAGAAAATGACTTTTCCCCGAGTCAACAGGGAATACAAACTAAAATCATTATGTATGTTAACAGCTTCAGACAGTCCTGTTCACTGATTTATTTGGCATCCTTCAGTTGTATGAATTAGAAAATAAATAAATGCAAATGAGAAAAAAAAAACAACCCAAAAACAAAAACCAGAACCCTCGAGTTAAATCTTCCAAATTTGGCCCCAGGTGGGTTATTAACTTAGGAAAAATAATGAAGAGTGTGGGGGGAAAAAAATCTATTCTCGAGACAAAAACATCTCAAGAACATAAACTGGCAGAGTATGAAGACACTGGTGATATGACAGCAACACTGATGGAAACAGTATGTGGAGAGACTGTTGTCACACCAAGAGGAGGAATGGCATCACACTGCTATCTCCTGACCCTTTGGGATATCACACCAGAGCTGCACAGAACACAGAGGTTTCAGTTGTTAAAACACTCAACATCTCATAATATACACTGTGCCAAGGCACATTTTCTGAAGGCAGGAAGAGTTAGTCACTTATTTCAGTAGTAAGCTTGGGCCCTCACTTCAGCTGAATTACTGGATAGATGTGGTCCCGCCCGGAAGAAGTAAATTAAAATAAAGTTTTCTTTATTTCAGTGGGACTTGGACCAAGACTTTCAAATGTAAGGCTGGGAGAATAGCCAGAAAACATCTACACAAAGTGAAATTCATATATTATTATCATTGTAACTGTGCATTCTTCCTTCATGCAGTGCTGCAAACACTCCCCTCTGCAGAGTGCAAACCTCCCTTCAGGGGCTGCATCTCCTGACACACTTGGTCCAGTGATGCTCAGCAGAACTGCTTCTTCAGCAGCTTCATTCCCCCTTCTTCTTCTCAGGCACAATTACAAGGGAGTTACACACATGCCAAGGCTACTCTGCATTTACACATGTGGCTTCTAGCCCTTCACCTGCTCTTAGATTTTATGCTGACAGGTGATGATAAATGGAAGTGACACTGTTTAAACCTTGGAAAGGCCCAAGGGTAGCACCAGAATCAAAGCTAGATCCAAAAGTATCTGCACCTTAGAAAAAATAGAGTATCTTTGAAAATATCCATGCAGGACAGACCTAGTACACAATCAAAAACCTGTAGCTCTAATTGCACAAGTTCCCAATAGCACTGAGTCCAACAGCAACTGGCTCAATAAATACCAATGAAGTGCAAACTGCACCATTTGGGATGCTCTAGATGTGCTCTATATGCTTTACAGGTTTCTTGCAGCCCTGGTACAAAAACCATTTGTGAGTAAATTTATTTTTTTTCCTGGAAAGCCTGAAGAGATTGCTCACTACATGAGTGACTTAAAGACTTAATTTGTATTCGTGTCATTAGGATCACTTCAGAGTGATTTCAAAGAAACAAATCTCCACATACACTTGCCTGACACTGCAGTGAGGAATTCCTGTAAATTGTTCCAGACTGACTCATGGATTAGCTGCAACTGCTTCAGAGAGAACATTCCTGAGGGCTATGGTAAAGCTCTCTTTAGCTGAGATTTACCTGGAAAGGGAAAGGAAAAAGGAGCATCCAGCTGCATACCTGCCTTGCACTGACTTTTAAGTTCCTCTTCATCATCTTGAAACTTTGGATAATTGTTTCAGCATAGTTCTGTACACCACTTGGATAGAAAATGAAGTTAAAATATGTCCTTAAAGAGTATTATGAAGTCTTGATAACAAAAGAACCTTCTCTCCTTACCTTTTCAAGACACTTAGAGAAGTGTTTGACAAAATACAGGAATTTCAAGGCCAGCAGTACCTGGATACTTCACGGATGTTCTTGTGCTCCCACACCAGAAAATCAGAGTTCTGGATTGTCCCTAGGAGTTGGAGAGGTGCTGACAGCATCTGAAAGAGAAAAATCAGATTAAGCCTTGCTGAGGAAAGACTGTCTCAGTCCTTGCACATTTAACAAAGTCTACATCATAATTCTGAAGAGGTTCTAGAAATTCTTTCAAAGACCACATTTAAAGACCTTTGTGAGCAATCCTACAGTGCTGTGAGTTTCCACATTGTAAGCCTGTCCTCAGGCCTCTCACCACTGCTGCTCTGATGTTCTGTAACTATGGAAAACAATAGGTTGTGTTATTTTATCCAAGTTATGTCTGAAAGGAACATCTTTAATTCACGACTGTTTAATAATGTAAGAGGAAAATAATTCCTATTTAAATGAGAGCTTAAAACCCATGTAGATGTTGACAAACTCAAACGCTACAACGAGCCTCCTGAGTTTTGGGCACTGAATCAAAATTTAGCTCCCTAGAATATAAACTTTTTCAGGGCATGGGGAGCTTTGAGAAGAAGAAGTGGGTAAGGTCATGTCTTCCTTTGCCCAGGAAAATCAGGAATAGTTTTCCACCCTTCCTTCCACCCCGTGCAACAGCACAGATAGCATAAGGGAGAATATTCCTACTTCTAATGACAGAAAAAGTTAGAGAAACCTGCTCTTCCCTTATATGTACATATATATATGTTTATATATATGTATGTATGCATATATATATCTAAAACTAAAAATCTCAATTTTTATTTTACCAAACCCAGTGAAAAAAGGGTGAGTGGACCAAAACTGTAGACCACTGGTGAGCAGATTTTTTCCTCACTGATAGGTAATGACTTGGTTCCCCCTTGGTCCAAGAAAAATGTCCTCACTTCAACTGTTAACTGACTAAAATGCTGTGACAAAACATTTAATGGGATCCCACTGTGAATGCAGTCAAAGAAATTCACTTTTATGTGCCCCTGAGCAGGTAAATCAGCCTTCAGTCCTGCATGAGCCACAGGACACAAAAGCATTGTGTGCAACTGCTATAAAAGAGCCCTTTAAAACCTCAAATGAGACATTGCCAATCCTCTGTTAAATTTCATGGGGTAATTGGAAACATCTGGAAATAGATGAATGGTTTAAAATACTTTTGGATTCTGTTATAAAGAGAGCATGCCATCAATTGCAGTAACTGCTCTGACATGCAGAAAATGACACTAGCTTGTGATCCCTGAAGCACAGCAGTGATGAATCATTTGATAGGGCTGGGGGAGGATTTTGTTATTTAAACTTGCACCCCTCCTTCAATTTGTATCCCCCAGGCCACTGTTGTTAAGGGTGGTGCTCACAAACAAGAGGTAGGGGGTTAAGTTGATAGAAAACACTGGAGAAAGGGAGATGTTCACACACCATCTTGACTTCCAAGACAAATCAACTATATAACTAATACACTTATGTTGAATATTTCTGATATACTGAAGTGAATATTCCCTCACTTGATAGAGTAGTCTGATGCTAAAAAACATTTTTAAGTAGGAAGATTCCAAGAACTTTCTGAGTTTGGAGGCTAAATTTTAAAAAATGGTACCCAAAAAGGCCAGGCATACAACTTGACATTTCACAGCCCTCATCCTCTAAATTCAGACTCGATTTCTGAACACAAATTACAAATGTAAAAAGTGCTACTGAGGAATGGATGAACCAATACAAGAAAGTGGTTCTGTATGGCTGGGCAAGGTGACACAAATTATTAACAAAACAAATCCCACACTCAGCAGAGCAAGAGAGGTGCTAAAGAGGAGCTGAGCAACAGAAGAAAGCAGGTTTGGATATTTTGTCATTGTACCACCCAACATAAACACCTTCATTATGGTTGTGCTACCACTTCACCCCTATCACTACAACTTGTGGTTGCCCTCAGAAGGAAAGTCCTATCAGATTGATAAAGTGTTGGGGGGAAAAAACAAAAATAGAAGAGCTGCTGTGCTAACAAATCACATAACAAAGTGATCCAAAGTCATCCAAACAAAAAAGGTTTTTTTGCATTCAACTGAGAGCCCTTAATCAAAAATGAGCCCAGTTAGTCTGAAAACAAATCAAGTCTATGATTAAGGATTTTTTTCTACAGGAGGCTCTCTATATATTAAAGAGTGGGATAATGCATCTCTGAAGGGAGAAACCTCTTCCAAGTCATAAAATGTGTGGAGATTTCCTTCCCATATTGCATAAAGAGAAATCATCTTTCACAGACAAGTCTCTTGGTCGTGTCACATTAGATCAAAAAACTGCAAACTCTATTTTCCATTCTGAAAAAAAGAGGCAGAAACCTTTCTGTCACCAGAGAAGAAACAGAAAATGTTCACGTTCACCCACTGGGAATGACTGGACATGTTTTCTTCTGAGTGAGAGCAGCCCCAGACCATGTCTTTAGCAATAAGAGTGCCCCAATTTCAACACATTCCCAACCTGGGAAGGCTCCCATTGGGTTGGTACATGGCTCAAGGTACCAATGTACCAATACAAAGAAGGATGCATTCAGGTTTCCCAGGAAGGCATTTAAAAGCAAATAAAGTCCACATGAGCAAAGAATGTGAAAACAAATTCAGTTTTACACACACACATATATATATTTATATATATAGGTGGTGCCTTTGGTTTCATCGAGGCTGAAACCTCAGAGTGACAAAAGCACTGACTGCAGCTGTTTAAAACCAAATCTCAGGCTAAGTCACATCCACAGGAGGTGAAAGTTCCCTCTGCCAACATGAGTCATTAGAAATAGCAGGGGTCCATGGCCTGTGTTTCTCATGTCAATGCTATGCTCAAAATGCCAACATTTATTTTAGCCTAAATTTCACAATGTTCTCACCAGCACTTCTAGCAAACAGGTAAATATTTGCCATTCACTGATTTTCTGAAGAATAAATGAAGACTTACTGAAAGTCAGCTTCCCCAGCAGACAGGATTGACTTTAAGTGATTTATAATGGAGGTAAAAATGAGTGCTCTTTGGTGGCATAGCTCAGCAAAACCACTACTGCATTTTGTCTTGTGTCAAGATGTTCAGTGGCCACGGCTGCTTGGCTTCTGGACTGCAATATTCTGCCACTTGGTGTGGAAGCATCCTCCTGCTGTAGGGATGTGCTTGGCCAGCCAAGCAGCCAGTTTGGAGACAAGCTGGGATCAGGAAGCATTTCTGAGGCTTGGCTATACCTGCAAAAATGATTTTTTTTCAGAGAAGAGGCTGTAATTAGAAAAGAGATACTCTGAAGGGATTTCCAAAAAGCAGTCATCTAGGCCAGGATTAATCCAGTCTCAGATGAGTTCAGGTTCTTTTCTACATCTTTCCACTGAAATGCTTATTTTAACCAAGTTTTTAGAAATCCATAGAATGGTGTAAACTACTTCTCCAATTTACAGAATGACATGTAGAACCAGTTATTGTCAGGATGTTGCAATCCATGTTCCCTTTCCCTTCTGTACATCACACAGACAGGTGAAGAACTGAAGGTCATGGGAGAAAATAACAGATCTTCTGTCTCGGAGAGAAAGGAAAACACTGAAGTTTTTTGTCAGGACATTTTTCTCAGTATTGAGTAGTGCTCACCAGACATCAGCAAAAGGTTTAGTAACATTTATATAATTTCCCTGTTTATAGGCTGGAAGAGGTAATATCCCAGCATTACTTTCCCTAATACCTAAGCCTGACTTGCAAACATTCCAAGACATGAGCAATGACTTCTTCTGCTTGTTCAAAAAAAGATAAAACAGAGAGACAATTTTATGCAAGAGATGTTTAAGAAGAAGAGAAGAATCTCACCTAATTCAGACCCTCCTTACGTTGTCCCTACTCTGCAAACCGGACACTCAGCCTTTCCCAGAGGTCTGCAAGGAATTTCAATTCCTCCCATCCCAATGCAATGCTGCTCTCATCCACAGTATCCAGCTCCTCACCATTAACTATCAGATGTTTCTGGATGTTCCAAGATGTATCACCAGTATGTCTCAGCAAGGCAGATTAGATTTTCTTTATTTTCCTGGAAAATAAAATTTTTTTCTTGTTATGTTTTAAATATCTCTGTACTAAAACTTCTGATGAAGAAAGGTTTAATTTCAGTATGTGAAATGTATGTATTCCTTTAAGAATAAAAATTAGGCAGATGGTTGATCTTTGGCAGATTGTTTGGACTGTAAAAATCTCTTCCCCCTGAAAGTATCTGTACCAGCTACATCTAGGCTCTGCTTTTGGTTTCGGACCTCCCAAACACTTTGTTCTAGCACATTTTAAAGACATTTCCAGAAGATGTTCACATGTTTTGGGATGCTGCCATGCTCAGGCAGCAGCAAGCAAAAGGTCATGATGCTGAGCTCAGATATGTATCATAAAATCTGGTTTGAAGAGGGGCTGGAAAAAGAAATATAAAAAGCAATTTATGAGGACAGTCTCCATTCAAGTCAGAATTTCCCTTCCCTCCATACACACACATCTGAAATGCAATTTGCATATAGGTTACCAAAACCAGAAAGGGTTAACACCCAGCCCCACTGTAATGAGGCTCTTTAACAAGATATAAAACAAATCATACTGGGGCCATGGGTTGGGGACAGATTTTTGTCCTGTTACAGTGCTAGGTATTTCCCAGAAATGTTCCTGAAGTTCTTTCTTGTGCTGCTTTTCCCTAAATTGCCTGCTGATTTTTCCTCTTAAATCACTGACTTCACTTATCTTTTTGCATAAATATTTCTCTGAATGCATTTCAAATAAAATCATTTCAATTTATGGACCCATGAAAAATATTTCCACAACTTAATCAGGGATAATAATCCTTCTTGAAGCTGTGAAATGCCTCAACTGCAATTTTCCATGTAATGAACAATAAACTTTTATATTGAATAATAATGAAGTGTGTATTCCCTGAGGCATACATTTCTAACCTCATCGTTTGGAAAGGAATGACATCTTTAAAAGCAGTTACACTCCACACTAATTCATTCTCAGAACATACACACTCTCCAAAGCTGCAAACTTTGACAATTATCCCATAATACTTGGTAATCAGAACAGCTTTTTAGCTCTGAAGATTTTTTTTTTTTTTTTTTAACTTATTCTTCTCACCAGGACCAGCCTCTTGGAGCATCTGAGTGAGCAGCACAAAGCCAATCAGCAACACAAAGCTCAGACTTGGGGTGTCAGGCTGCTGCTCCCACAGCTCCAAAGCTTTCAGACTTCAGCAACACTGACCCAGGCTCTGTCCTCACAGAACTGGAGTGCTGCAAGGTTGTGTTTTGGGGTGTTCATTCACCACACAAAGCTCCATCTGACAAACACCAGGTTATTCCCCACGTAATAAAAGTGCGGGATCATTCATTACTCTTTGGCATGTCATTAACATGATGATTGGTTCTGTACACCTTATAGGCAATGAACAGGAGGGTTTTTTTCCTTTTAACTGCCACCATGAGAAACCCCTATTAAAAAAAAAAAAAATTAAAAAATACAGCCACTGAAGGGATTCCCAAACTAAGAGGTCCTTGAGCTCCTAAAACAAGCCCAAAAAACCATACCAGAAGCTCTTCTTTTCAGAAAACATTCAAAAGAGCAGAGGCCCAGCTTCCAGCTCTTCCCTGCTGCAGGATGCTGTGGGGCCATCCAGAGGGATCCCACAGCTCCTGCACACCTTGCACTGATGGATCTTTCCTTAGGACAGGAACAGCCCTGGGGTGGGAGCCAGACTGACAGAGGGAAATTCAGTGAATCTGCAGTGGCAAAGCTTCAGTGTGCACAACCCTGGAAGATTGACCTTGTACCTCTGACCAAATACTCTGCAAATCCCTGGCACTGTATGGTTCAGCCAGACCTGTCTCCTGTCAAAAGCATACACAAACCAAGATGCTGTCAAATCTTCAGGTTGCTTCCTGAAGCCAAACGGAGCTGCCAGTGCTGAGGAAGTTTTTTGTTCTGTCAAAATCTTCTTTGAGTAGTCTCTTGAGTATTTAAATTCCTTACCTGCATTTGAAAGCACAGGGAAAACTCCCAACTCTTTTGTTAGTTACTGTTCATTAACCATCATGTAATAATCCTGACTAATTTTTGGTAAGTAGTGGAGAATTCCAATGATTCTGTTTGTGAAGTACCACAGGACCCTGGATCCATTTCCCAGTTATCCCCAAGAGGGTTTTCACCCCGGGCTCATTGCTGGGGCTGGCACAGAGCTGGGATTCCTCCTGGGCAGGGAAGATCATTTCAGTCTCTGCTTATTTTCAGGATACAGGGACTCTCGATTTCTCCTGCTTTGCCACCAGACAGCAAATGGTTTTTCCCAAGTCTAAAGTTCCACCTTTGCTCTTCTCCTTTGGTTGTTTCTGAACCCCAGTGTTGCAAAAGGATTTAAAAGCAGGATTCATCTCACCTCACTTCAAATGTCACTGGATAGATACCTGTGTGTGAACTGCCTTTTTAGCCAAGAGAGGGAATAAACACTTCTGTGTTACACATTAGACCTATTTTTCAGGTCCAACTTAACCAGAGATCAGTTGTGTGCTAGATGCTCTTTTTTTTGATGCTGACCATAAAGGCAGATAAATCCCACCAGGACTAATCTACTTTTTAAGAGAACAGGATCCCTACAGACATATATTAAAAGAGATTTAAGTGAAATTTTTTTAGCCAAACTTCTCATGAAAGAAATCAGACTCTGGTAGTGAAATTAAAAAAATAAACCACAAAACAACGATGGTTTCTATTAATTTTTCTGGTCAGAAAAATAAAATCTTTTTTTCTCTTTCTACAGAGAGCATTTCCATTTTGATGTTTTGCTAACGAAAGTGTTTGTATTCACAGCCACGTTTTATTTTGGAATTTGCCTGCATTTTAGTCACAAAACGAGTGCTATTGGAACAAGCCAGCCACATAATCAGCAGCTCTAGTCATGAGCTCAATGTTCCACACTTCGGGTGTTGTTTTGCCATGGAAATTCCTCACCTGTGGATCTGTACCCTGCTCTCCTGCAGTACCTTACCTTGTGTCTCAGGGCAGGAGCCTCTGCAAAGCTGGAAATGTTTGGCACTGCAATTCACCTTCCCTTCTGCTTTTGGCTCATCCCCCCAGTCCCTGGGATGGGCACTAATCCATCCTAATTAGCCTGCTGGGAAAACACCAGATAGCTTGCAGGCCTTGAAAGGCTTGTTGAGGGAAGTCGACATCCCTGGCAAAGAGTTTTTTGTGGCTCCAACCAAGACAAAAGCAGAGGCTGGGATCACCATAATGAACTCTAATTTTGTAGCTCGAGAAGGATAAAATGAGGGTGAATTAAGGCCCTGAAATCTTTTAGCACAAGAGTAAATTAAAGCTTTAAATTATGCATTTTTTTCCCCTGTCAACTGAATAAGCACGACTTTATAAGCATGATTTAATCCAAAAAACAGATGCACTCTTCCCTTAAGACAGCAGCCCAAGCCAACTGGCTTGCACCGGCGCTTTCTGTGCGTGATTATTGGACGTGGCAGGATGAAAGCACCAAGAAGCAGGAGCTTGAGCCATGGCAGGAGATGCAAAGAACAGAGGTCCAAATCTTCACAGGAAATAAAAGCAGGCAACAGAGAGACTGAGGGGGGGGAGATAGTCAGCAGTATTTAATCACCGAGCTGAGGACTGAATGCAGAGATGAGATCTGGAACTGGGCGTCCTCTGGGCGCGCCTGCTCTGCCAGCAGCATTTCAAGTTGGTGTGTATCATCCAGAGCCATGGTTACAATTTTTACCTACTAATGATCCCATTGTAATTAATAGATGTTCCCACTGCATAAGGCAGCATGCTGATGAGGAATGTGCAGAGCAGACAATGGTTTAACTCTCCTTCGCTCAAGTCTCCCTTCCCATGGAGCGAGCTGCATTCATCACGCTGCTTCTCTTTGTTTTCTGCTCTTTCTGATTTCTGACAAACTGAACTAACAGGTTTCCACTCCAGTAGATTTTCCTTTATTCTGGTTTGTGCATCTCCTGCCTTCTCAAGGCAGACCACAGATGTAAGTAGGAGCCCATTATCCCTTCTGTTATCTTTGGCTTTGTAGGAGACTGAATGTTGTTCTGTGAGTGCTGCTGTAGCCGTGTCTCCAGCTTATTAACAACTAATAACAGAATATCTTGGATTTAGATGAATAACAGTCAAACAGCATTAAGCTGGATTCAATGCAAACATTAGGATATGCAAAATTTATAGCCAATCGAATTTTCATCTGTAAACAGCCTAAACAATTCACATTTTCTATTGTCCTCACAACTGTCACATTTTCAGCTCTGGCTTAATACAGAGACTATCAAACACATGATCACCTTCTCATTGAGGAGAAGTTATTTTTTTTACATATCTACCAATTAAAGGGTAACATACATCAACAATGATCTCACCAGGAAATGAATTGGGATAAAACAAGAAGCAGCATGAACAGAAATCACTGCCTGATTTTGAACCTCTAAATGGGTGTCAGCAGTGTCTATAGCACGCAGACATTCCTTTTCCTTGGAAAACTTGGCACCAAACAGTGCTGGAGAGTTAGTGGCAAAACCAAAACCAATACTGGTGGTGCTGGACCAAAACTGAGAGCTTCTCACTGCCTAAATCTTGCAAAGACATCTATTTGTCACCAGCTGAACTGCAGAGGGGCATTTATCAAGCCAATAAATGTATTTCTTTTCCATACTGAACAGCAGTGAAGAGTTATATTTTTCACTTCACTGTCCTTTATACACTAAATTTGCTTATTTATGGAGGCAAACTTCTGATTTTGAAAGAAAATGAGTCAGAATAGGATCTAAATGATCAAATCTATCTTCAGGGGAAAAAAAAAAACAGCTGAGATTTTACTTTTAATTTCAAATTCAGTTAATCTTAAACCTCAGCATAATTCTGGATTGTACCAAAGAGAGGGTAACACCCACACCTACTTCTGGATTTGGGAACACATAAAACATTATTAGCTTGATAGGGTACAGAGGCCAAATCCTGGTCGAGACTCCACCTACAACCAATGTCATCGATGTAGAGCACATAGCAACAGATCTCCCTTCAGATTTCTTTTAATTAATGTTATTTTTCAGTCTTGGTATTTCCATACTACTTCATTTTGCCCTGACCTTTCCAACTGCCTTTGAGAACTCATGAACCTTGTGATTTTAATAATTACCCACCTGCTGGTGCTTTCCCTGTGCCCACTCCCATCTCCCTCCCAGCCAGCAGACAGGAGGGCAGCCTGAGGAGCAGCAGATGAAGCAGGACCACAAAACCCAGGAAAAAAAAGCTGGCTGCTCCCAGTTCCCCCCAGCAATCAGAGGATGAGAACCAGAGCCTGTAATCCCCAGCCGTGCCCATGCATATGGATGTCTGGGGGCTGCTGAATAGAAATGTTTGTCCTGCTCATCTGAAAAGGCATCAGCTGCTCCTGACTCCCAAGTCAACAACTCTGTTTTCAGCCTCTCAGAGACACCTGATGGATCTGAGCTGAACCCCACACTGACAGATCAGTGCTGTTTAGCTTTTTGTGGCCCACGTAAACTTCAAGAAAAATATTTAAAGTTGTCACAAACAGCTTTAAAAGTTGTTTTCCTTTTCTTAAAGGAGATACTGATACCCTGAGAGCTGGTAGGAGAGAACAGAAAGGCTCAGATCATCGTTGTGGGACAGAGGAGCTGGGCCATGAAGGATTCCTCTTTAATCCTGGATGGGTATTTACAGGTAATCAAGCAAGAGACTTTATAACAAACATAGTAACTTACCTTTAAAATTAAAACCAAGCAAATGAAGTGGTTTCTCTCCATTTCAAAACAGACCTGTGAGTAATCATCAGCTTTTGTGAATCAAAGAAATTTAACTGTCTCTGAAGAGATCCCAGTTATGATGTGACATGTAGTGAGATAAAACATTAAACAGTCCTTTGCCACTTCTCTCCCCATTCCCATACTGTACAATTGACAAGTGGTTACAAGCACTTTTAAAGGCAGATATTTGTTTCTCAGAACCAGTTACTAAACTCAATTTTTTTTCACTAAAACCAGAAGCTGTTGAACAGAATCAACCTAAGAACAATTTTATCTCCTATTTTCTTCTTGCTTTTAAGGCCTGAAAAAACCCCAACACCTACCACCATAATCCACGATTGGATTTGGTTTAAAATAAAGCATACAAACAGCACCAGATCCTCAACTTTCTCCAAGACTGGACAAGCACTCTAAGATGATGCTACACAGCTTATACATACCCTGGGCTGCTGAGGGAGGAGCTGGAGTCACCAATCCTGGAGGGATTAAAAAACTCTTTAGATGAGGCACTTCAGGACATCCTGTAGTGGGATGATGATTTTTTTTTTTTCCTAATTTGACAGCTGGACACGGTGATCTGAAAGGTCCTTCCCAGATGTGACAATCCTGGGATTCTTTGTAGTTTAATGTATTGACACATCACTTCACAACTCTTTTTAGAGGGCTGCTGACCTACAGAGGGAAAAGGAAATTCTTATTTGAGAGTGTTATTTCTTAGTCTTAACTAAGCCACTTCATACACCATTGAAGAGATCCAAAAGAAATCACAGAAATTTCACCATTTGAGTCATTTAAAACTAAGTAAAACACAAGAAATTATATGGAAAAAGTGTGCAAAGGTAATACCAAAGAACCAGATGTCTCTGTAGGGTTTTTCAGCCTTTAACTTCAGCATCAGGATGATAAAGAGCAACATAAAAACCAGTCACTGCTGGGGCCAAGCAAGCACACAAACACTTCCAGCCCAGCCAAGATATGACATTTCAAGGAACATGGAGTGCATCCATTTTGCTCTGATGTTTGTGCATTTTTGTAAGCATAGCCAGGTTTTTGCAAGGCAGAACACAAAGAAAAAGACCAGGAGGCTGAGTGTAGTCTAGCAGGATATATTGGACTATTGGTTTCCCTCCAGATATTTTTCAATGGAATCAGTGTTTCAATGGCCAAGTTTTTCTGAGCTCGGTGATGTCAAACATAAGGTCCTGTACCACACGACTCAAGAAATTAAGAGAATAAAAGCACTGACTTAAGTGTGATTATGAATCTGGACAAATTCCTAGCAATAAATTCCCATGGCAGAATGCACATATTAACAAAAGACACACAAGGGAGGCTGAAAAAAAGATAAGTGAAATATTAGAAAAGTAAAAAGACACAAACGTGTATTAAAAAAATATTGTAAGAGTTATTATGAGTAGGAAGATTTCCACGTGCACTTAGAAATGCCACTTAAATCCATGGACCAGTCTGATGGCAAACCTTATCAATTACTTGGATGGCCAAATTCAGAAGCCTAACTTGGCACATGATTTTTTGACATTAGGATCTATATGATTATTCTGTTTTGGTGAGCAACAAGCTAGTGAAAAACAGAAATCTTGCACCAAAAAAAAAAAAAAAAAGAGACGAAGGAAAAGGAAGGAAAAGGAAGGAAAAGGAAGGAAAAGGAAGGAAAAGGAAGGAAAAGGAAGGAAAAGGAAGGAAAAGGAAGGAAAAGGAAGGAAAAGGAAGGAAAAGGAAGGAAAAGGAAGGAAAAGGAAGGAAAAGGAAGGAAAAGGAAGGAATTCCTGTCCTATTGCTGCTCTAATTAATATTCATATATCACCTAGGGAAGAATTTGTCGTATTTGACATGAGTTGACTCTATCAGATAGTGACATATCTGTTCCAGCTGCCTATTCGTGAGTCAGCCATGGATTTTTGTCTCTGTAGAAGACATTAAAAACCACCAAAAAATATTAAAAACCCAAACCAAAAAGTACATGACAATTTTAGGACAAATTAACTTCCCAGAAAAAAAATTGCAAAAATAATTTCTATTTGAAAACTTCCCTCCTTGGCTTACTGGCACTTCAGCAAATGATTTCTTTCAGGTGAACAATGGAATGGCAGGTGTACCCATGGAAGGAAGTTTGACTTTTCTCTCCTGTTCAAATCAGGAACACTCTCAAAGCCACAGCCAAACTTGCATAAGAGATACCTGTTTCTTTCTATCAGAGAACAGATAAAACAGTAAGACAGAAATGATGGAGTATAAGGGGGTTTTTTTGAAGTCCTATCTCGCCAGTTTTACAAATACTATGGTTTTAAAAATTAGCTTTGTTTCAGTTTTCCAGAAAAAAAAAAGAGGTTTTCCTGATAAGATCCCATCCCTTTTTCACCACTCTCAGGCAACCTCAGCTAAAGACCTTGCCAGTGCTCCACCTAGAACTCTAAACCATGGTTATTATGGGAATTCACAAGTATCTCCCATATTCTATCCCCTAAAATCCTTGGGGTCAATGTGCCATACCTACTTAGCTCAGTCTTTTATTCTTGTTATAGAGAAATATAAAGCATTTCCATACCAGGTTAAGATTCCTTGGAATGTCTGAGAAAAAAGAGAATGCATGTTGATAAATCACTGGAAAACAGACATGCACAGATGGTTTTAATTGGCATAGGACATGATTCATAACAGAATATCAGAAACAAAAATTTAGTGACTTTATTTTGGTCTGGTGATTAACCCTCCTACACAATCTCTGCATGCAGCCCATGTTGGGACATGGCTTTTAAGCACCCTGATGACAAATTACCCAGCATTACAAATGGTTGACACCTTCAGGTCATAGTAATATTTTCCAGGACTTTAATGCTCTGCTTAACATTACAGAAGCTCCCACTTCCCCACCACAGCATTTCTCACCTGGCTCTGCCAGGTGGGACTTGGGGCTGATGGTTCCCAAAACAGGGGATCTGCTTTGCTGGAAGCTTCAGCCAAAACCTTTACCTGTATCTAAGGAACAGGCAGGGGAAAACAGCATTTCTGAGCCTTCTGAAAAAAAAATCCTAAGAAGCTTTTCTTATTCATTTGGTTATGAGACAAAACCTGGGGAAGTCGTTCTGTGTCAAGGATAGTCTTACAACAACACCTGTAAAAATCTGTCTGTACTTGGCCCACCCAGGTTCCTATCAAGAAAAAAAAAAAGAGTATTTAAGGAAGCCCAACATGAACTGGAAGCTGGAATGGAACTGCAATGTCCCTGAAGGCTCCTCCTGGTCTCAGCTCCCTGGAACACACAGCTGAGGAAAACATTTCCTGCAATTAAAGGATAAGAAGAGAACTTGTAATGACACTTTTTATCCTCTGCAACACTTTGGCTTAAATCTGAAGGAGGGAAGCTGTGGCTGAGTACAGAATGTGGAAGTGTGGGGATGGAGACCAGGAGGAGCTGAGAAGCAATGGTATTTGCTGTGTAGGATCAGGAGTGCAACTGGACCTGGCTGCCCAAACGCCAAGGATGGAAACAACTAGACCAGGCAGGGAAATTGCCTTCTCCTGTAGCCATAAGCAGATTTCTAGGGAAGCATGGAGTAATATTTTCCCTAAAACATGCTCATAATCTCCAGAGAGATGGGAAACAGGAGATTCCTGACTGAAATCCCAATCTCAGTGCTGGGTATCCCAAGGCCAGAGTACCCTTCACGGGAAGTTGCTCCCCCTGTTTGGATTTGAATGCATCTGCTCCTGGCTAGTTGCATTTAAAGTTCTCTTCCTAATATTACCAGAGACAAGGAGCACTCATCCCCTCTCATGCTCCCTTCTCCATCACATGCATTGGTTTACAGACAGACCTTTGCCCTGGGACTTCTTAAACTGTCTGCAGAATTGTTTGTATTTGATCATTCTGCATAAAAAATGACCCCTTATTGCCTTGCTCTCCTCTTCCAGTCCCATATTCTCTCTACAGACACAACCAATCAGAACACTAATCATAATTTTTTTTTTTAAATTACGTAAATGCAGATGCAATGCACAAACAGGTCACAAAAGTTTTTATTTTTCTGAATAAATCAGTAATAAAATGCTGGCTTTCTGCATCTGTGCTCCATACCTGGTGTTTTCATCCAGGTATCACAGATGAGCCTAGAAGGAAAGGATTCCTGAAGGGCTGAAAGATAAAAATCCTTCTAGGAAAGCTCCAGAAAGAGAAGATATCAAATGTATGGCCCAGATTCACATAGTGAGGAAGCAAAGGAAAATGGTCACTGTGTCAAGAGAAACAAACAAACAGTCCCCAAAGCAAGAATAAAAAATTTCAGTTTGGTGCCAGAAAACCTTGCTGAGAATAATCAGTGGGGAAGAAAGTATAAGATGTCAAAGATAGTGTCTTCATCATGGAGAGGTGAAACTGAGTCAGGGATAGCAGAGGGACTAAAAGAATAATAAACTAAAGTGTGGATTGTAAAAAAGCTTGGGTGTGTTTGAGGCCACAAGCATTAATGCTAAAAAGAGAGAGTAAAAGGCTACAAAAAATTAAGGTATTTGTGGGTTCTGTTTGTGTTTCTTTCCCTTTTTCCAAACATATTCAGCATTAATGAAGAGCTGGGGCAGAGCACACTGGGGTGACCTTCCCAGTACCAAAGTGTTCAGCAAGCAGCAAGATCCTAGGATGAAATTCCAAACAATAGGGACATTGTAAAACAATTCAGAGAGAAGAGTGAAGACAGACAGATATTAGATGTGCCTTGAGCTCGTCCAGGCCCATCATCTTAACAAGCAAAATCTTGAACGAGTAGTGCTAAAAAACTGGAATGGGCTCCAGAGAGCCAGAGTAACAACTCAGAGAGAAAGCAGGTCAGGCAAAACAACAAGATTATTACAGATTCCCCAAACAGGAATTAAAGGCTAGCAGAATACCTCACAACCCTGAAAAAGTCATGATCTCCCAAACAGGCAGCTTTTCCCCAAAGGGCCAGTTTAGATCTTCATCTGTTTTCACGAGAGGTAAATCCATTTTCCATCCCTGCTCCTGAGATCAGCCCTGGGTTCAGGCACACTTACACCAAAGACAAAAGCTGCAGCACAAAATTTACCTTGGAATGCCCATTCTGGAGGCCAAATTTAACACTTTCTATTTGGACGAGGCATTCTGGAATATGCTTCCAAGTTACCAGAAGATAAATACATTTTTTAAAGGATAACAAATACCAAATGCATCTTTTCCTGTGTAACTATTTAGAGAAATAATCCAAGATTTTGCAAAGTGCAGCTTCAGAAAATGTCAGTCCACTTACACTGCTGATCCAAAATTTAAAGAACTTATTTTAGATCTTTCAGAGAGGTTTGGAGGAAGTGGACACAGCATTTCAGCTGAGGTTTTACTCTTCTGCAAAGAGCAGTGTTTGGGGAATAAGTTACAGAAGGGTCACTGTTAAGACCCAGCAGGAGCTGACTACCCAACTCTTTTATCTCCCAAAAAACTCTTTAGATGGCTGCAAACCTTGTGCTCCATGCAACAGCTCAAGTAAAAGCCTGACAACTATGGTGGAAGCTGGTCAAGAGAGGAAAGAGTTGAGTGCTGTACAATTTTATTGGAGACTGAATAGAAAAGAAATTAAATACACTACAGATCCTGTTACCTAAACTGAGTAACAGACACTTCATTTCTTATCCTTTTATAAGGTTTTACTCATTCCTAATCAAATGTTTATATGACTAAAATTTGGGTTAACTTTAAATTACATTTTTTATTTGAATTTCTGAAAGAAAACAATGCCTAGAGTTGTGCTGCTGGTATTTAACAAACTGAAGTCATTCAAATATTTTGCAGTCTAATAGAGAAGACAGCAAAGTCCAAGGTACTACATGGCCACATTTGATTGCTGGATGTACTCTTGTAGGAACTGAAATCCTGTTTTCTCATGCCACGTAGGATATGATACTGATCCTTCAAGGGTGATTATATAACATGAATCAATATTTATCAATAAGGTACAGCATGAGAAAACAAAATATATCAAGTGCATATAATGAAACATATTTGTTTTGTTTCTGCAAGAAAAGGAATTAAATGAACAAAAGCATTTAAATCCATTTTAGAGTGTGTAAGAAGTCAGAGCAAGGAAGCCTGAGAGCATGAGGATTCTTAGTCAAAATCTACATGAAAAGAATCCAATTATTTAAGGCATAGAATGCTAAAGGGAACCCTTTCCTCAAGTCATTCTGTCTTGAAACTTTAGAGGTCAGTGAAGCTTTGTAAGTTCAAGATCACCAAAGTAGTATTTCCAAGAAGCTGTTTATGAGCCCAGGGATCTGATGGTGTCACCCATTTATCAGTGCCTTGTAACTCAGTGTGATCCAAAAAAGCTGAGTTTGCACCTCAGCTCCAGTCCTCTGAAATTCTGCTCCACTGACACCTTCCTGGAGCAAACAATCATCTCTTCTGGGTGATGTGTTCAGTCTGACACGTATTTACATCAGCTGCAAACATAACATTTTTTTAGAGATTTACCTCTCTAAGGGTAAATGAAAGTTTGTAAAACTAAGAAAGAAGATGATGTTGTGACAATATAAAATCATCTGTGAGTTTTATCTGTCCCATACTCTTACCAAGGGCAGTAGGAATGTTTAGGAAATAACCTGATGAGTGCATTGCATCATTTCAGCAAAGAGAAAAGCCTCATCCCCTTCTAAAGGCATCAGCCATGGGGCATTTATAGAACCATACACATGGGACACGCCTGCAATCCCATGAGTGCAGAAAAGAAAAAAAAAAACCCAGAAGCTCCCAAGCTGTGGAGTTCAAATCCAGACTTTCCCCAAATCTAAAGACAGCTGAAGCCAGGCATTGTTTCAACACAATAGGAGGTTTGGAGCCAGCTACAAAGATCAGTTAAATAAATGACAGTTTGTGAAATTCAAGTGTTTTCATGACCTAGGCTTTGGTTTGATCCACGAGCAAGATATGGACCAGGCACACAAGTTCAAATATGGATTTGGGCACAAAGCTTCAGGCAAGACTCACTTGGTGCAAAGTGTGTAAAAACTGATTTGGTTTGTGGTGCTGCTGACCCAAAGAGCAAAAAATCCAACTCCAATGAATGGGAGTATTTTGATTCTCTCTTGTGAAAATGAACAATTGTAATGAAAACTTGGCAGTGAGACAGACTCCACAACAACCCTCAGAAAATTGCCCCCCTGGTACCTAGAACTGCACATCTTCTTTTGAATCTAAACTTACCTGGGTGCCAACCTGCACACCTTGGATCTTCTGACAGCTTTCTCTGCTAGACTGGGGATCCCAATTATTTCAAGTTTTAATAAGCATGCATTGGCAACGACTGAAGTACCCATTAAGTTTCTCATAGCCAGACTAAACAATATAAAAACAAACATAAAACATGCGTGTTTCCTAATCCCTTTCTGATGTGTTTTTTTTTTTTATCACCTTCTGACCATATGACCTGAATTCTTGATGCTTGGGCATGCTAAAGCCCAATAGCCTCTGATCAAGTCCAAATAAAATGTGCCTTGAGATTCCTTTGCTTATTTGTGTATGGATCATATCAACTCTTTTGGCCACAGCAGCAGTCCAGAAGGTATCAATCAGTTATTATCCATTTTGATTCCCAGTTCTTTATTCACTCCTTCCAAGTCCAGAGACCCCTGTCCAGTAATTACAGCTGTCCCCTTGGCTAAGGGATGTTCTGGGCCCTATTCAGCTGTACCACTTGTTGCATCCAGATGACTATGATCTGGATTTTCCCTTCTCATTAATCACTCCCCAGTCTTTATGCCACTGTGACACCACAAGTAAAGCTCTTACATTTAATTCCAGCATGTTGCTGTGGATAACATTAATGCCAATTAACCAGGATCAATATACTTTTTGCAGTTATTGTTATGTGGGATTGGAGGAAGATGCTATTTCCACCAGAATGAGGACAACAACAAGAACTTAGAAACGTTTTCAAAGCTCCACAGGCCTCAAGTGCTACAGCCTGCCAAGTTCTAAGGTCAGAGTCTTTCATTGAGGAGAAGAGATGGAACAAGACAGGCCCTGAAAACTTCACAAAGTTCTAAGGTTACTTTGTCGTTCTTCCAATTCTCCTTTTCCAAGCCTCCATCCAACAGTATGGGATGAAACCATCCGAAGAACTGAGTGGAAAAGTCTGAATGATAACTTGAAACTCTTCTTGGCCTCTGGAAAATTCTGAAATCCCTCCTATTTAATTACACCAGGGCTTGTATAACACTTTGGCTGCATTTCCTTCTCTGCTTTGTTTTGTTTGTGTTACTAAGAATATTCGAATGAAAAGAGGATATTTGTTTATTAGGAGTTCATCATCTCTTGCTGTGTATTCCTCACTTTAAGTCATATTCCTCAGCATTTATTAGCCAAAGGAGACCATAAATCCTGTCTCCCGTAAATGTGCCTAATAATAAAATGAGTAAAGAAACTAAAGTAGAGAGATGATGGGAGAAAGAGTGAGAAGGAGAGACTAGATGTTACATACTAGAACTTGTGTTTCCAGAGGCAATGGCCTAAAATGTTCCCCACCCCATGCAAACTTTTCTCTGGTGTTTTTTATCCACCTTTCCATTGCCAAGCACTCATTCCTCCAGCTCTGGAGACACCCCTGGAATTCCTACCTTGCCACCTGAAAGCAACTGAATCACTCCCTCCCTTCCCTTTCAGTTCTACCAGTTTTTGCTAAAATGAATGTCAAGTTAGAGGAGGAATGTGCCACATGAGAAAGAAGTATTCACAGCTGGCACCCTACATATGGAGCAGCAGAAGAAAAGATTTAAATGTTTGCCAAGAAAGGACTAAGGAAACCTCAAGTAGAGTCTTAGGTTTAACTTCATACTGTCTTCTCATTTATCATTTTCCTTCAAAATATGGTTTGCATTTCCAAGATGTACTGGATTGATAGATTCTCACATGCCTGAACATGTTTACAATTTTGCAGGCTTTTTTTAGCACTAAAATCTGTACAGATCTACAAGCAGTTGGCTGCAGAAAAGGAGTGAGGAGCTATTCTCAAGTGCTAAGCAATTGCCCGAAGTATTTACAAACATAACACACACCCAGAGGATTTCTACTCACCCTCTGCAGAATAAAAGTGGAGATTACATGCAGTTGGTAACCATTTTCAGGGCTAGACATTGATAAACCTGGGGAAACTTCTTCCAAATAGGAACCTAAGCATAAGAAAAAGAGGTAAGAAAAGGAACCAGGAATTATTCCACAACTCTGGCATAAAATACAATCAGCATTATAAGATCATATCTCCTGAGATGTTCAGCAAATAATAAATTAAAAAATCTAAAAAAAAAAAGCTAAATACTGCTTTTTAGAAATCAGGTGATAAGCTTCACTGGGTGTTAAAAGGTATCTACTTATACTGGTGTCAGCCAACATAAAGCCCAGGACCCACATACTAAAATTTAAGAGTGGACTATTAAAAGCTATTTAAATTATTTTTATTGGTTTCATAGGAAACTGGCATGTCAGATGCACCCCTTTATCTCTCCTTCATATTTCTTGAAGCAGTTTTGCCTTAAGTTAGACTGAAACTGGTATGTCCCTCTAGACCCAAAGCACACATTTTCACTCCTGTAGGGATGAATTCTGCAGCTCCACCAAATTTCTCCTCAACCTGTGGAAGCTTCACGTGCCCAAAGTGAGTCCTAAAAGTCTGCCCTTTGAAACTTCTGCTGGCACAGGGAGCTTGACAAGAAAAACCACGAGACTGAGAAGTTACACAGCAGCTCAAACACATCAGCTGGTCATGGATGGGGCCACGGATGTCCCATGGTCCATTATTTGGTTCTGTAGCACCTACTGATTCAGCATCACACCTACTTCTGTCATCACGTCCAGTTAATCAAATGGTGACACAGATCTCCAAGACTGTCTCTCTGGTCTGGGAGAGATGGTGCCCCCATGGGGTGAGGACAGCTGGGATGAACTCTCCTTGGGAGGAGATGCAGGCCATGGACACAGAAGGTGTTGCAGTGAATTCCCCGAGCACAGACAAATGGCTCATCACAACCTTGCTCCTGCCTCACAGCTAAAAACCCAACCACATCTGCAATGAGCTGGGGGATGCCTCCTCTTTTGCCATTTGATCCCTTCAGGAAAGCCAAGGGCAAGCCCTCTCCTAACAGTTCCTTACTTTTGGTGTTCTTTTCATGCTCACTACAACACAGAGAGAGGGGGAGCTTAAAAGAACACGAATTGCTCAAATTTTAATCAGAGATTTGACTTCCTGCCAAACCATCCCAGAAGTGGTAAGGAAGCAAAAGGTCTTAAATCAAGTTTTAGACACAGGCTTTAAATCATTTGGACTTTACATTTATAATAAACTACATGCTTTATGTTTTTATATATAAAACTCCTTCTTCAGTAACAACTCAAGCCAAATACTGGCTAAAACCAAATTATTCCCCTGACTAAAAGAGCAGATTTTTAAAACGTATCAGAAGAGAATCTGAACAAAGTAACTCAAAGCACTATTCCAAAATTCTAACTGGCAAATTTTAGAGACAAAAAAAATCATTGGTCTCAGATACCTGCTGTGAGATGCCTAATTCCATATTTATACTGCTAAAAGGCAATGCACTTACTTTCAGAAGCAATGAGACTCCACAATTTCCTCTGGGGACAGAGGTCTAAACAACCTGAATAATCCTTATTTAGGATAATCTCAGCTTTACAACTCCTGCTATTTTCCATTGTAAGGATACAAAGTGCTAACTATTCCATCTGATGTATCTTGTTGGGAATTTGGGACCTTCATGACTTATGCTAAATAATATTTGGACAGTTCATATTTCTCTTGGACTCACCTACACGTTTGCCTTGGTGCCAGAATGAGGAGAAAATTAAAAAATATTTGAAGAGATCCCAGTTCTCGAGCCATTGAAGTTACAGCCCTGAAGGTTTCCTCCAGCAAAAGGAGGCCAATGTGGTTCATGCAGACATGGAAGTAGGGGCCTGATTTTATTTCAGAAAGATCAGAACCATCAGAACCAGAGCAAGCAGCCTCCTTTGCAGTGGGACAGAGAGGGCAGAGATCAGACAGAAGGACACAGCTTTGCCTGGCTGCTCACCATCAAATCACCACGATATTAAACCCAGACTTTACAGAAGGTTCTGCAGCTCCTGTTCCTGGGTGGCATCTCATGGAGTTCAGAGGGACTGTGCCTGGGACAAGAGTTCAGTGCAAGATCAGAGGGTTGTTTTTTTACCACTCATAGACTTGTTCTCTTTAGGCTTTACAACTGAAGTATTAGGCAAGCTATTTGCTGGGGTTTTTTATTTATCCTACATAGCTTTTCCAAAAAAAAAAAACCCTTGCAATGAAATCATCAGTAACAAACCACAATACATGACATAACATTATGCACATTTCATCCTCTACCACAAAAAAATCCTAATGGTTTGTGTTATTTCTTCCTCACAGAGTTACCACCTTCTTAGAAAAAAAAAATCATAAAACTTAATCAGGGTCAGAGAGAACTGAGGTGAAAAAGGGGTCATGATCTATGTCCTCATGGTCAGAGAAAGTTGCCTTCCTTAAACTGCCTACGTTATGGTATTTCCCAATAAAATAGAATTCTATTTTTACTTTCCACTGTAGACAACATTGCTGAGGAATCAGCTCCTGGCTTGCCAGCTCCCTCGTGGCTATCCCCAACACATGCCCTGATTCTTTCTGCAAGTGGAGCTGTACTGAGTAGAAGTTCAGAGTAAGGTTAGAAATAACTGAGACAATTTTAAAACCAGAGCCTTCCCTGCCTCCTTTCTCTTCAGAGAGCATTTATTTGGTTTCTGAAGGCAAAACTTGGTCTGTTCCCTACCCTAAGCAGTGCCACGTTGCCCATGAGCTCAGATGGCAAAGCAAGGGGAGGAAGGAAGCCTGAATTTTGGGGACACTTCTTAACCACAGAGCAGCTTTGCTCTTTGCAGCTCTGATCCACTATGAAGGAAAATCCACACCAAGCCCACACTGGGAGCTGGGTATTCCTTACACCCCAAAATGTCCTTTACAGACACCATGGCAACACACACAAGTCACACACACCACCTTCCAGGAGTCTCCCAAGAGAAGGAGAAGATCCCAGCAGATCCCAGCAATTCAGCAGGGTCACACCTCATGTTAACTCCAAGGTCAAAAGCCCATTATGGGAAATGGTCTGGAGAGCTGACAGGGATCAATAAATAGCTGTGTAGGAAGAAACAAGAGGAGCCCACAAGAACTCCTCATGCTGTTCAGCACTGAGTGTAGCTTGCTGGAAGCACCAAGCCAGGGACATGTTGGAGGAAGGTGTCAGTGCAGTCTGGTTGGGGTCTTCTCATGCTTATCATCAGTAATTGGATCTGAGGGGTTCCTGGCAATGCTGGTGGCTGCAGAAGCTGGATAATGCTCCCCTGATGCTTTGCAGAAACACTTGTATGTTTATAGCTTCAGCAGACCATCAAATCCAAGACATACTTTGGTCGGGTTAATAATTATTCTGGCAAGTAAAGCAGTGCTGCCCCTGGCTCCTGTATAATGACCTAAATGAGCTGTCATTCTTTGGGGTGACACAGGTTTGAGCACCAGGCAGGACACATTAATTCCATAATGGGATCATGACTCTTACTGATCTCTGTGCCTTTCATCAGCACATCCACATGAGCTATTTATGACACTCTCAATAACTGGTTATGTGTATCTATGTGCAGTGCCTACACGAGTACTCCTGAAGTCAAGAAAGCTGGTGAATCCTGCTTGTTGTATTCTGCATTATGTTTCATCAGCTCTTACATATTTGCTTCTGAAAGATTCTTTTATTTCTTCATGTTATTGAATATTAACACCTTTCTTCAACAAAACTCATGAATTTGATTTGTTGACCTTGTTTAAGGGATTAGTTTCCATTAACTGTATTCAGATCTTTGAGAGCTGGTGGACTCTTGGGTTTCAGATTACCACCAGCACATACATCAGTAGGGAAAAACTCATAGTTCCAGTAGATACATTCATCAGGGATGAGCACAAAGAGTTTAAATAAACATGGACATACCTGTATCATTTCCCACTGAAAACACCAATCCTAGCTAGACCCCAATCAAATTTCTCTGCATTCAATGGGGTCCTTAGTTTACAAACAATAAATGAGGTCATTTGACCCAGAAATCTTCACTTAGAAGTTTGTCTAAGTAAAACACATGGAATCTGTACACATAAAACCCAAAAAATGCTTTCCCATGTGTTCTCAAAGGCATTTCACAAATATGCATTTTTTTCCACACAAATGTCAGATCCAGATGAGCTTTCATAAATAAAATTGGTAATATTGCTTGAAAGGTACCTGCAAGTATCTGTGAGGGCTGTTAGTTCTTTTTTAATTTCCAGAGGTGTACTTTAAGCAAAACTTCTAGCAAGTCCTTTTAGCTTGGATATATTTATTTTCAGTCAGACCTGTGGAAGCCTTGCAGACTTATGGAAGCTCTTGTCACCTTTGGAGGAAATTCTGCTTTTGTCTTGCCATCTGAGAGAAGAGTCCATTCCAAGTTTCTTCCAGGTGTTTCTATTTCCTAGCACAAAATCTTCCCTAATATTACAGTGTCCTTTGCTGAGAGGACATCCAGAACCAGAGAATGGAAATTATGATTATGATCAAACTGAGAGCACACTGTAAGTAAGTTGTTATGATTTTTACTACCTGAAATTATTTAATGGTCACCCACAAATGGTGCAACTGGTTCCCTAATAGAAATCCTGTGACTTTCTCTTCCTTGATTAGATTAAGCAACTCTGAGCCAGGGGCTCTAAATGTGCTTTTCATGAGTATCCTTATGAACAAAAAGGTACTTTCACTAATATTCACAGAAGGAAAATAAAAGCCCCAGGTCAGGAAATCACTAAAGCATGTGTTTAATTCCACATCTCCTTCAGCAAGGAGTTAGGATACACTGAAGTTGCATTGCTTAACTCCTGTCTGAATGGGGCTGCTTTTCTGACCCAGAACCAGCAAGGAGGCAGGCCCAGTCCAGTCCTCTTTACAGCCAAAAAATGGTGTACACAGAATGAAGACTGCTGATTCATTTCAATGCCCTTTTAGAAGCACTAATTCTGCATTTTTCTAACCTCTAATTGCTTGTCTTTGGCTAATATCAGCTTTCAGTCCTCTGTCCTTACATTCTTATGCCCCATCTGCTCAAAATACACAGCATAAAATCCTCCACATGTCCCATTAGTGGTTTGGTTTTTTTAAATTGTGTTTTAAAGCTAGGTGCAGGAATGCTTGAAGTTAATAGGAAACTATAATTGATTTCAATGACAAAGAACTGCTGGTTTAATTCTGAGCATCCTCACTGAGGTGCTGATCCAACTCCCAGAGAAGTCCATGGAAGGGTTTGTGTTGGGATTTGGATCATACCTCTGCTCTTCTTGGAGTCAAATCCTCCTTGTCAATATGCACATGCACAAATGCAGAGAGCTAAATGAAAACAAATGTTTGGCAGCTTGGGACAGAAAGCCCAAATCTGTAGCTCTGTGTTTGGGCCAAACCAAAATTGTTACGCTTGACAAAAACATCATGATGCTGATCTGGGTTTGCTTTTTGCTTACCAGCAATTGTTTGGTGAACAGAAATCTAACTTCTCATATTTTATTTTTTACATAAATGTATTCTACTGTCAGCAGAGACAGTAAAATGAGAGGGGCTTCTAAGCAAAATTTTATGTTCAGACTTGTCACAGCTTTGACAAAAATAATTCCTTCAGACTAGAACTTTCCATGCTTGGTCTCCATAAAGAGCAAATCTGGGTTTGCCAAGTATGAAGAAATTTGCTTCAGCTCCTTCTTAGTTTACAAAACACAAAAGGTTTCTCATTTAGGCTCCATCTACACTCAGAACAAAAAGGATGTGGGGCACATTCCCAGGGGAGCAGAGCTTTTGCAGTTTCCATTGACTTTGGTGTTTCTAAAATCAGCTTCTGTGTTTTTAAAAGGTGAATCCCAAGGGGATGAGAGAACACTGACCTGGACACAGGGAGCCTTGGCTAGCAGGGCCAAGGGGAGCCAAGGTGTTGCTGATTGCTTCATCTGCTGACAGCCTGTGTTATGTGATATATATATATATATATGTGTGTTATGGTATGTGCTAACACAGCAATCTGCATGGTAGCATACAAGGACAAGAGCAAGGTAGACACTGGGGAGAAGCTTGAGATGAAAGAGAATGAAAAACTTGCAGATTGTATCCCAACTAGATTTTCACAACATTACTACAGTAAGATGATGATGATGGTGATGGAAAGGCCAAAGGGACTGACAAGATACCTTGGGAGCAGAAGAGTCAGTCAAGAGAAGGATGCCAGCACAGGACAGAAGGCAGAACAGAACAGTTCAGTTGGAAGGAACATTCAGCAAGCATCTTGTTCAGCTGCATGGGTGATGGGGATTTGAGGAGCATCTGCAGCTAGAGAGAAAATAATACAGATCAATTCTGTAGTGGATAAAAACAAAAGAAAAACCTCTGTAGTTTGGGTAGCTGCTTATAATTGTAGAAGCAAGCAGCCTGCTGTGGTGTTGATCTAAGCCCTTGCTTGTTTTAAAGGCCTTACTGCTGCTTCTAATGTCACAAAGTAAACAAATAAAAATAAGTGAAAAGAGAAAACACAACTTCCCCTACCAATAAATAGGCTACAAATTAGAAAGCAGCAGTAGCTACTTTCAGATGGCTAGAGCAGAAAATACAAACGTGTTTTAACATGTCCCAGGGGATGAGAGGTGCTGAAACATCCTGAGGATCTGCTCAGTCATCTCCAGGCAGGTCCAGGCTGCATCCCCTGCATCCCCTTCATTAGCAGCAGCTTCAGAAGACTGAAACCCTAGCAGGATGCCTGACACTTCCACAGGTCTGGTCTCAAGACCATAGGATGATTTTAAGGCACTGAAATACATCTGTATGTGTGGTTGTCAGAGGTGTGATCAGTTTTTTAGTTTTTTCAGATTGATCACTTGTCTCAAAAAGCCAAAAGGCATCATGGGGAGAAAAAAAAGGAATTATTTTTTTCAGAAATAGTTCATCTGGAAAGAGCATATTATCACTGTAAAGAGAATGTAAGCTTCATTCTTTTTCAGATCTTGATTAACTTCATTACCTTCTACTAAATCCCATATCATCTCCTAAATCAGGTGTATAACTTCAGCCCATCTCCTAACTGAAGACTGAAAACATTTTTTGTCCCTACTGTGTGTTGAGGAGCTAACTCCCAGACACTAGCACTCAATTATTTCTTGAGGAACAAGCACTGCTCTTCATGTTTAACCCTGCTACCTATGTCTGTATATCAAAATTGGACCAATTTCTGTGAGAAGAAGATTTTAAGCCCTGCACCACAACCTGACAGCAGCAGATGCCTTTGAAAGAATAAGATGAACAGATAATTTGTCTGAGGAAGTTCATGTTGACCAGCTTGGCAGAACAAAAGGAGAAGTCTCCAAACTACTTGACTCAGCAAGCTCTGGAAGCAGTGCACTGCCTGTACATTCCCTCCCCTGGTTATATCCTTGGAATTCTGACTTCCCTGCTGCTCCCAGCCACAGACAGGCACCCATCCCACTGCTTGCACAGCTGCTCTCCCTGTTCTGCCTCAGGACTGCAGGCCACACAGGGGAGCACAGGCACCTGAGTATTAAAATAATGTTATTTAAATCAAGGGGCTTTCATTCTGCTCCTTAACACCCACTTCTGTACCTAGGGGAAAAAAAGCTGCAGGGAAAAGGAGACTAAATAGATTATCTGTGGGAGAACCAGAACAGAAAGGAATGCAATCCTATGAAACAACCAACATTTTGCAGCTCTTTGGCCATCCCTGACTGTGAGTTTCAGCACCTATCAATGCCTTGCAAAATCCAAACACCTGGTTGGGCAAAGTGACACCTCGGGATGAATTCTTTCCCCTCCTAAGTAATCACTAAGATAAAGAAAATCATGAATTCCAACTCAAATGGGAGACATCACCCGCTTCCCAACTGAATTATTAAACACCCTTCACTGAGGAACAAACTCCTGATATGTGCTATAGGATCCAGTGTATTTCTAGCACATGCAGTCTTACTAAGTCCTCCTTCTATCTGCCACTGCCCATTTGCTTGCTTTTATTTCTAGATTAGCATTCCAAACCCAAACCCCCAGTTGGTCATGTTGGCAGCAGCAGATGGAGTCTGAAATACTTAAGAAATTATTGTCCAAAACTGCAACTTCTGGAAATTCCTGTAGGTCCATCACAATGAGTGGAGTTTTGCCAAGAGGCCAAGTGATGACCTGCCTGCTAAAACACAAGGAATGCAGCCTTGATCAGTCTTCCCTTGTTCTGATTTGCTCTTCTGCAGATTTAGAAAATTTCAGACCACTGCTTAAAAGAAACCCACCATTTATTATTCCAGGAGCAATGTTTTCCTAATGACACAACCAAAATGGGTCTGGAACCTAGAATCACAACATCTATTCCACCAACACCCCAGCCAATGAACAAAGCTGCATTCCCTATCCAAAACCAAAAGCCATTCCTGATAGAAAAGAAGAAAAAATACATCATAAAAAAAAATAAAATACTGCTAAGACTAAAAATCTATAAAGTAACACTGACCTTTTTATACACCTCATAAACAGCACAGAGAAATCCCTGCCTCTGCCAAGCACTCCAGTTTGCACTGGGCTTCTCCTGAGCACATAAAGCACCTGACTGAGAGCCAGGGCCTCAGACTGCTCCTTGCATGAGCAAGAAATTCAAACCCCATCCCCAGGGGTTTCTGCTGCACCCCTGTAACACCTCTAGATTGTGAGGGTGGGATCTCTAGGCTCCTTTTCACTTTGTCCTTTATTTTTCAGTCAAAAAGTGGAGAGCAGCATGAGGAAGGTGATGGCTGCCTCTGAAACATGTTTGATCCTGAACACAGAAGTCAGGAAGGGATCTGGGGCTACTGAATGCTATCAGCAGCAACCATGTCAGCAAACACTTCTCATAACTAACTTCTAATCCATCTTAAACCAGAGAATATTTATTTTTACCATAACAGTGATAGTACAGAGTCACACACAAACAACCACAACCAAAATCCCAAACAAAAAACCTTCACCATGAGAAAAAAGGGACAGAAGGGGAGAGGAAATGAAAAAATCCAGTAATTCAGTGCATCTCCTGTTCTCTTCCCTGTCACATACATAGAAGGAAAGCAAAACTGACTACAGGGACTTTGGCTTGGTGTGTGATATTCAGGTGTTACAATAAAGGGTGTGAAATCCTCACCCATCAGGAGAACACTTTGTGCCCATGAAGTGTTGAAGGTACCTGATTCCTCACCAGAAATACTCAACACAGGGCACTGTTGTAAGAAAAACATTCACCTGGAAGCGAAAATAATCTCTGTAGAAGATGATGTGGACAACATAAACTCATTGCCAGGAAACACTGGAGATTGATGAAAGCAAAGCAAAACTGTTCCTCTGCATGAAGTTTGCTAAAGGACAGTAAGAATTATGCCACAAAACAGAGAATGCCACTTCCAAAACAATGAATAAATGAATAATCAAATTTAAATCAAAAGATGCAGGTTTTGTGGGAAGAATTTAATCTATAGGACTCTTAAGAAAAAAATCAGGAAATCTGTAATACCAGATAAATTTCTTCTGGTCAGCAATCCATTTTAACATTGCCATACAACTCAGTAGAGGAATAATTCCTAAGATATGGTTAGATATTTAAAAATGTTGTTATTCTAATATTAAATAGTTGTGTTTTCTTGTTTTCCCACTTCTTTCTATCACCATGACAGTCATGATCAACCAAGTCCCACATTTGGCATGTGCCCATATGTGACTTGATTATTTAATTCCACACTTACAAAATTCATGAAGAATAAACCTGATGAAGTACACATGCATTTTAATAAATAAAAGGGACAAATGAATTGTCTCTTGAAGCAGTTTTATAATATCAAAACATACGCTGGAGGAAGCTGCAAGCTATTAAACCAAATCACACAGGCTTTAATTACAATCTAATTCGGCATTATTCAAGTAACAAAATGACCCTAAAATAAATATTATGGAAGTCATGTTGTCCCTACAAATGAACACAGCATGGGAGAGTGATAGAATAAAACCCCCTAACATAAAGTGCTGTATGTACCACTGTGGCTTCCCACAGGGCTGGAACAACTAGACTTAACTCTCCTCTTCCATAGCTGTGGGCTGAATTCTTCCCTCCCTTGGTTTGTCTTTGTTGGCCACATCCACCAGATCTGCAGCATTCCCACTAATGGGAACCAGGGGTGCAGATGGATGCAGCATTCCCAGCCCAGGAGCAGTGAGATCCCCTCTCTGATCCCCCTTTCTGCACCCACCCATCTGCCTCTCTGCACACTCCCCACTTCTCCAAGATATAGCTCAAACTTCCAAGGAGGATGAGGAGGGGAGGGTTCTGTACCCCATAACCTCAGGGGGATGAACACTCACCCCTTGCTGGGTGCTGCTTCCCTGCTCCTGGGAATTCCCCCAATTCCAGCACTGGAGCTGCCCCAGCCTTGCTGAGATGATGGATCTGGTGTGGGCAGTTCATCCCTGCTGGGCTCTGCCTCCTCCCTGGGGATGCTCTCTTACCCTCAGCCCCCCAATATTCCACATCTCTAGTTCGGGGGGCAGAGATGTCAGGAGCCAGATGTGGCAATACAGAGCTAGGGAGAAAATGGTCCCCAGGAAAATAAAGAAAAAAATACGGAATTCCTGTGTGGCAGCAAATTACAATAGAGGAGTCATTCTTGAGATTATCCATGCAAAGAACATTTTTCATATGACATTTACATAGGAGAATTTGGAGGGTCAGCCATAAGTGTGCTTTATTTTTTCTGGGCAAGCACTGATCTGCTAATACACGATCTGATATAATTTCTTTAAATAATCCTCTATTTTAGAATACTCGATATGTGATCGTGACATTTATGATCTGTTGCAGAGCATACACTGAAGCCTAGAAAGATTTTAACCACAGTATTTGCTGCCATTTCCTAAATCACCACATCCCACATTGGTCCTGACAAAACAACAAAGGGTGTCAGGGGCACTGAAATGGCAGAATTTGAACAGAAGGCCACAGCTCTTACTGAGCTGTATTTTCAGCAGCTATGAGATAAAACAGGCAGAGGACTCCTTTCCCCTCCTCTGGAACCAGCCTGGGAGACACCCAAATTCTCCAGGACAGCCCCAGCAGCTGATGCCAACTCACTGAGTACCCAGGAACTGCACCACCTTCCAGCCTCACTCACTAGATACCATCCTGGATATTATTCCTTCCCCTCCTGAGCTGGTGCTTTCCCTGGAGCCATCCCTCACACCACCTCTGAGCAGTTCCCAGAGCTTTCTGGAATATCCCACTGGGGTCAGGCACATCACCAGCTCCCCAGTAATCCTCCTCTCATCACAGAGAAGTTTTTATCACCAAGCTACAGTCACACCAGGAGGGATGCTCTGAAAGGCAGATTTCTGACTTCTCCATCTTACCTCCCCCACAGGAGTGAACAGCCAAGGAGCAAGTAAGGAACATACATCCTCTCTAGCAATAAAAATCAATTTTCAGATGACATTAAGGCCCCTTTGCCTTGTTGGACACACAGCAGAGCTCACCAGGGCTTTTATTATTCTATTAGTATTGTTCTATTATTATTCTATTATTATTATTACTCTATCTATTATAAGAATAGAGGAAAGAAGATTTGTGTTATCTTACTGATGAATGAACCAGAAGGTATTTAATACACTATAAACTTAATACTGAAATCTTTTGAAATGCTCACTTTTTCCTATAGCTTAAGGGGCCTCTGACCTGCAGTAGATGCTCCTAGATTTAAAGCAGAGATTTTCTCAGAACTGATCTAAGGTAAGGAGATAATTCAGGGCATCTTCTGGCCTGTTTTGTACTCCATAACAGTTTTTGATACCTATTTTTTGTAGAAAACCATCTCCCTTCACATTCAGGAGGAATAAGTACAATCCACAGGGTCATGTCATCACCCTTGTTTAGCTTCCTACTTTATAACTTCCATATATTTCTTAAAGAAATGCAAAGTTAAAGGTTTAAATAGAACCATTTTACTAACAGAATTAAATAATTAAAATGAACCTCAACCAAACACACACACATTCAATCCAGTTTGCTCCCAAGTTCAGACCAATTCCTAATTCTGTATAATTTCTTCCCATGCAATGCAGGCACTTTGGATGAGATCAGTATTCCCAGGAAGGCTGCATGAGGACATGGACCACAACAATCCTTGACAGTTCAGTGGGGTAAAGCTACTTCTCCATCCCAGGTTAAGCACAGCACTTAAGTATTTGACTTTTTTTTTTTCCTCCTATTTTTCTAATAGAATGAATAAAAAATGAGGAGTGTAAGTACTTTCTTGAAGGCTCTTTCTTCACATGTAAGAGCTAAAACTCAGCCTCCTACCCAGGGATTCCATTGCTTAAACAAAAGTACCCAGTACATCCAGGCTGCTGAAAGATACCTGAAGTCTGCACAGGACCTAGAGGAGACCCAAGCTCTTCTGGAACTGCACTTAGAGGCCCTGCAGAATCCTCTGGGGCACCTCAAAGGGTGAGAGGGCACAGACAGATGGGATTCACTTCCAGAGTGTTTGCTGCCTGAGGAAATTATTACATTTTCACCTCTGCAGACTGCCTTCTTTTCAGCCATCCTCACTTGGATGGCTGAAACCCTGGATTTATTCTTATTCTTCATCTTCTGGGAATACCAGGTTAAGTGCTACACAGCTTTGTAAAATCAGCAGCAGCTCTTTCCCTCCCCAACACAACTCTTTGCTAGATTTCCTCTTTGGATGTAATCGTGGGCAGATGCTTCCCATAAGCTGTCATCTCTTTTTTCCACCCTCTATGTTTCTGGAACTGCCTTTCAAACATTAAAAATGTTTACTCAGCCACACTAAACTTTTGTTCCCTCTTATGGAATGACAAGCACTGCACCAGCAGCCTCACAGGGAATGCCACCATCTCCATCACTTTGTGTCTACTCCTGTCCAGCACCTGATGAGATTCAGTTCCAGGTAATGAAACGTGGGATTCTAAATTACTTAGGTTTATTTAGGTTATTTAGGATTCTAAATTATTTAGGTTTATTTCAAATCTATTTTAGAGTTACTGACACAACTCACTGAGGTCTCCTTAAAATACTGAGGGTCATGAACAACCCAAGTAAATAGTTCCACTGACATCAGGAAGACACAAGATAGGCACTTAGGAACCTATCAGAGAAAATCTATATCTAATTCTTGAAGTGCCACCATTCCCACCAATAAAATCATATTTCAACAACATTTTATACCAGTCAGCAGTAAGTTCCTTAGGACTCTCCAGCCAACTGGTCAGAGTCACTCCAGGATCCCACCAAAGGCAAGGAACAAATTCCCAGCCCAAGGCTCCCAATGCTTCCTGCTAACTCCTGTATCACACTGATGGCTACAACTGGTCCCTAAGAGTTTCTTAAACATCCTGACCAAGAGATCAGGTTTTATTAACAACAACTGATTTCACTGACAGATCAAAACTGACTGTGGCTTCCTGGCAGCTGGTAAAATTGTTAAAAAGCAGGAATATTTCTTCGGGTTGGGAAAAGCAAGACCAAGCTGTACCTAGTGGATCAAATATTTCCTTTAAATACAAGTACAAATACATTTTTCCTCAGACAGCCTAGAATAACTATTTCAGAGTGAACCACAGTGAAAAGACCTGGTTTGTGATCATGCTCAGCACTGCCCACTCAGAAGGCAGCAGCCTTTTCACCTCCCTTGGCTGGTTTACATGAAGCTAGAGAGAATAATTCAAAATTACTGATATGTCACCTCCTTCCCTGCTCCTGAGACTAATCCCATGGAGATCAGTTGCTTCAGAATGGCTTGTTATTTGACTTAAATGAACAATATAACTCAAAGAAGTGGCAATTTCTTACTCCAGGTGGCCCCAGGCTGGATTTCAGCCTCCCCTCCTGGCTAGCAATGCTGCAGTAACAACTCCTACTTGGTTTCACCAGGCTGCTCAATTATTTTGCACATTTATTTGGGAACAATTATTTTGCACCAAAAGCTTTGGCAATGTTGCAGCAAACTCCCCAAATCATTGCTCAGGATAAGGACAGACTCACTCTATGGAAAAGAGGGAATATTTTCCAATTGCCAGCTTTCCCCTCTCAGCACACTGGGCACGTGGGCTGAGCATGGCCTGAGCATGATTCCAGGGAAAACTGAAAATCTTGGGACCAAAGCTCTGCCTGGGAAAGCAACTAACTCTGTTCTGAGGCCAGGGACTGTACCTGCTGCCTGTGTGCAAATAGGGGAGAGAAAAGGGGTTACTCATTAAGTGTTAAGGTCAGCATTTTAATAATGCCTTTGGTTTTTATTGCTTAATCCATGACTAGTCTGGGTTTGCTCTGCTGAGGTTCTGTGTCATTTCCCTTTCATTGCAGAGGGATTAACAGGTCTCTTACATTTCTAAAGCTGAGCTCTTTCAGTGCCTCAACCATTAACCATGCCATTTTTCTTTTAACTATTCAAAAATTTACAGCTAAAATACAGAATTCTGTAGAAAGCAGAACTTGGCTTGTACTTGAGTATAGTTCCCTCCAGAAAATCTTTTATTGATAGAATATAAAGAAAAAAGAAGCCATGAAGTTATCCACTGTCACCTCTTGTCTAAGTGTTCCTGCATTAAGGTCAACAATTTGACTCAGTCATAAATTCTATGAGAAGCAGCTAAAAGGAGCTCTGTAAATCCTCAGAACTGTTCCAGTGCTTGAAAACACTGTGGCCAAGTGACATCCTCTTCTTCCCCACCTCCCACTCCTTTGTTTGTAGCTTTCCTTTCCAGCCATACCCAATTTTCACTATGGCTTTTGAGAATGCTTTGGGGACCTGGCCTGAACTGTCTCTGTCATCTCAGAGAGCTGAGTCAACTACCTGCTTCTCTGCATTGGATGGAAGGCCCATCTAGGTCTTAATCTCTCCTTTTTTTCAATTACTTAACTGCTATAACTATTAAATTATTAATCTGGAAAATTACTAGAACACAGAACTCCCTATATTTATAAAGGCAATATCCTAAAATGAATCCTTACGTGTAAAATATCCTCTAAAAATACTCAAATTTAATTTTCAGATAAGTTGAAGTGCATTACTTGCTTTCACATAATAAATTTTCAGCTCGAGTCCAGACAATGCAGACATTGTTTTACCTTCAGCTGACAGCAGAAATATCTGGGATGTGCAACCCCATCTGGAGCCATCTGATGAGAGCTCAGCCAGGCAGCTGAACACACAGCAAAATCCTTCTCCAACAGCAACCTCTGAGAGCCTCATCCTGCAGGGTGCTGAGAGCCTCATCTCCTGCTGACTGCAATGGGAATTGAAAGCAGACACAAGGCAGAGGAGATGATCAATATCTCTCAGCCCTGGGCCCTTAAGGGGCTCAGATTTCAGTGCCTGGGTCTCACTGCAGATGTGCAGCAGAAATAAAACTTCCTCCAGCTCTGAGGACCAGAACATGGCCAAACCTGAGTGGTTCCAGGGATATTACATCTCCTTCCTCACACGTAGGAGCCAGCAATACAGATGAACAACTTTTAAAACCCACTTGAAAGCCCTTTGAGTGCATTAGCCAGAAGTGATAGGTAATGTGCTTGTGCTTCAAATTACAAAATCATCTTCTCCAAGTAGCAGAGCAGAAAAAAGCAACCTCAAACCCAGCACCCAGGAGGCAAACATCAAAGAGCCCTCTGGTCCTGATGTCAGAAGCACAGGGCTCCAACAAAGCTGGGGAGCTCAGGGATATTTCTGTCTCCTGGGTAAATTTATGGTAGGATGAGAGATGCTGCTCATTCTCCCCTTCCTCCATGGCAAATCAGACCAGGACTCCCTGTTGCAGATTGGTTGGGTTTTCTTTCCCCCAGCAAAGTGGTCTACCCAACAGGCTGTTACACAAAAACTTTACATTACAATTATTTTTAAAATAAAATTACTGTGGCTGCCATGCTGTTTGATAAACTCTGCACTGCTGCCTTCAGTCAGCTTTTTATTCAACAGCAAATTTTTTTGGTTAGTAATTGCACTGTTAAGTTTGTGCCCATACACAACAGTAGGTTATTTAGAAAATACTGTGGATTTGGTTTATTTACTGGTTTTGAAAAGGCATGTCAAACACCTCCTAGATACTAGGGAATATTCACTATTAAAAGGCTGCATAAATAATCAGTTCTCAGATTATCAGTACATTATCTGATGGAAGGGCAAGGACCCACTCTTCAAATTCACAACCCAATATATTTAGGTGAAAATAGGTAGCTAAGTAAAGTGTATGGAAGAAGAAAAATGACACACGAGACCAAATAAAAAAGGTCCTTTCAATAAAACCCACTAAATATATATGACTATTCCAGATGTTTCTGGAGATGAAACGAAACATGCAGCAATTGTTAACAGATTGATGATAGAGGATTAAAATGGCTGGGAAAAAAAAATTCCAAGGCACTGAATATATGTGACACCTGACAGCTTCAAAGTTAGGCTGGGAGCCCAGGAGAACAGAGGCTCCAGGATGTCAATCATCCATCAGGTATCTGCACAGGGCTGAAGGAATCCCACTAGTGGGGAAAACATTAAAGAACATTCCTGAACAGGAAGGCAATGAGTGTGTTCAAACATATGGAAGAATTACTGAATTTTCTTCATGGATTTATTTTTACCTCCAAGAAGACAAAGAACAAGGTCCCAGAGCATTTAAGTGCATAGTGGCTTGGGACCCAAGGTTTTGGATTTGATTCCAAGGTTGCATTTTTCACCTCTGCAGTAATAAGAACCTAAAGTTCCACGCAGCTGAGCTGGTTGTGGAACAGACAAAAACCAGCACACAGGATTTTGATGTCTTTGTTTCAGGCCCGTGGTTCCCATTTGTAACGTGAAAATATGTAAAATCTTCTAATAGTTGTCTGTGTTCATTACTCTTCAAAGTGTTTAACTAAACAAGGAAAAATGCACACTTTGTAGAGGCTCCCATCCCGTGTTCCAGCATAAACCAAGATGCTTGTTTGGGGCTCCTTCAGGACAGAGTGCAACCATCCAGCCCAAAGTGGGGAACCACAGCTCTGGGCTGCTCACTGCCCTTCATGAATTACAACAACATGGAGAGTAGATGCCTAAAGAAACACAACAACTTCTACACTCTCTCAGAAAACCAGATTAGACTTCTGATTACACCCACGTGGGTAACAACACCCACAGCAAGTCAGTCATGTCACACCACTTCCCACCAGCTAATAGTGAGACCTCAGGGCTGGGTGATCAGGAAATAACCCGCTTCCCTTTCTTGCCAGCTCTCTCTGAGATGGGTGGACAGGTCCCCTGCAGCATCAGCCCCATCACTTACAAGCCTGGACTCTGCTTTCTAAAAATTCCAGCTTCTTTTCCAGCCCTTGCTTCCCACAGGACCCAGCACCAGGAGCAGCTCACATTTACCTGGTGCATCCCATACCCCATGTACTGGGAACCTTGAGCTGGGTAAAAATGAAAAGCATATGTCACGTTGCAAAAACCAGCAGCTATAGTGAGCACCTAAACTCAAATCTCTGGTATTCCAAACCAAACAAACAGCCTCTCAGCTCCCAAATACAGTTTTGGCTTCTTGTGGGCAATGGTATGGTATGGGATTCTTATCCAAGGTAATAATGATGAGATCCAACTATGTAGGGCCAACTTGTGGGTCTAAACTGGGGAATGAAGTGATAGAATAAATGCCATGTAAATAAACATTGAGTGCACATGGGGGGAAAAAATCATTTGTTCACAAAAAATAGACTCTAAAGTGGTAACTACCAGCCAGAAACAGAGACCTTGGAGTCAGCATATACAGTGCCATGAAAATATCAGCTCAGTAACTCTAAAAAAATAATTAAGTAAAATAAAATTCAAATTACCAGCCTCACCAAACCAGTATGGTGCTGGACAGGCTGATTAAAAGGTAAAAAAGCAACATTTTTCATCTCAAAACTTATTTCAAAGGCATGCTTGGAAAAACTTGAAAAACCTTCTAGACTCATGAGGACAGAGCTGCTGCTTCTCCTTTCCTTCCACAGCAGCCTGACTGGACCCCACAGGTGAATATCAGTCAGCAGTTATATAGTCAGCAGGGCTCAGGCTCTGCTTTTACATGTTTTTATAAACACCAACTTGGGGACTGAAGGACAGGACACTCAGTGATCTGAGCTGGTTAAACTGCTCACAGGTCCTCCTTCCCCTCAGGAGGAAATTAATAGAAAGCTTTCAGAGGGATGTGAAGGCTGAAACACAGTAAAAAAAAATTATTCCCCGTACCAAGAAAAGGAAAAGAGATACACTTCAGGAATGAGAAAAACGTGGGTGGATGTATGGAATTCTTTATGTCCTTAACTCATCTTTAAGTATCTCCCTCTGCCTCAGGTAGTACAACAAAGATTGCCTGAAATTTCTGGCACAAATGCCTTCTCTGAGCCAGGAGCAGATTCCAAGTCTTCTGACTTGGAAAATCCAACTCTGACACAGGCTCATGGTACAAAAAATGAGGGAGGATCCCAAAGAGGTTTGCAACAGCCATGCTTCCAGCCTGGATGCTGCTGTGTTCCCCATGAAGGATATTAAACAGGTCCCATTTTTGTCCTTCCTTGCTCTGAAGCCATTCCCAGGGCAATTCCCTCTGGGTTCTACTAAACTCCACAGCAGATTTGGTACTGACTGCCTGAGGAGTCATTCAGGAGTGATGTATTTCCATAGATAAAAAAAGAAAAAAAAAAAACCCAAAGGATCCAAAGCAGAGAGAAAATGAATGGGATCAGGCTGAGAAGGATTTTCTAGGATATCATTTAGTTCCATAGCTAACAAGCTTTTAGTTGCAGAAGATACAATTATGACAATTTAATCTGAATTTCTCTGCCTCTATCCAGCCTCTCCAGCTCAATTTGTAACCTACTGAGCAACCTTGTCACTTCCCCTCCATGCAGTTTCTGCAGTGGCAATAATACCATTTATCTCCTGGGATCTGAGATCTCCTGAGCTCCAAAAGCTGGATGCCATCCTTAGGAACACTTGGCTATTTCCCAAACAGCATTAGAAAAACAGAGCCCTGCTGATACTTCACATGAGAACCAGACGAGTGAACCCAGTGTCACTTTGGGGTAGATCTAATGAAGATTTATCTTCCCTTTATTTCCAGTTAGAATTACCCACTTTTAGGTCATAGTAAAAACCAGCAGATTTTTCAGGGTGTTTGGTGAGAGAGAAAATATTTACAAAACAATTATAAAACATGTGTTTAGCCTATGTATTCAGCTTATTTACCAGATGATAAATGCTCTAAAAACTTCCTGACAGGGCTTCAAAAAAGAAAATCACCACTGTGTACCTTGTAATCATTAAACCTTCATTTTTTTTTCAGAATTTTTATGTTCTTTATACTGAAAAAAACCCCAAACCAAACAGTTCCTCCTGTCTTACACTTTCTCCTCTCTGCCCTCCTCACTCACACTTATGTTAAACCAAAGCACAGCACTCACATCTTGGGCTCCTTGGCACCACCTCAGCCTTCCTTACTCTGATCCTGCTGCCTGGGAAGAAAATCTATTTTGCTGGGAATTCTGTACCTGACAGGAGGAGGAAGGGGATATTGGGACAACAAAACTTGCTGAAAAGCAGAAAACCTATCTGTGCCTGAGCTCCAGTTTCAGAGCTTCTTCCTCTAGAAGTTTGAGAGAGATGTGTCCAGAATAATCTGTGTCCTCAGCAAGTTCCTTTTTTATTGAAACTACTTTAGAGCACCTGAAGAATCCTCCCCAAAGAATCCCCCTTGATTGTACACTGACACCAGCACATGTAGGGACCAAGTTTTGGGCAGCCTACTGTAATATGAATTATGTTACACTGCATTATATAAACTCTAATTTAATTTATATATATATATATATATATATAGTATCGTGTCCCCACAGTATAGCATCCCCACAGAGCAAGCCTGTCAATCTTGCTTAATAACATGAGATTTTCTTACAGAGATTACAAGAGCTCCTGACAAAGTGGGAGTACAACATGGCATCCAGATTCAGCTGCTGATAAAAAAAATGACATTTTAGTATCTGTGTCTCTCGTGCCATTATGATAAATAAAGATTGAAACACTGAAAAACTTCCCTTTAAAGACATATTGAAAATACTACTCAGTAAATAGTGCCTGCCTGAGATTCTTGTAACACAGCATCTTGCCCCAGCTTTCCCCTCTGCTGCAGTGCACCTAAAACTCCATTAATAGCTCTAAAGAACACTTCTGAAAGCAGTGCCTCCCCCTTTCCCACCTTAGACCTTTCCTTGCAAACCTCAGCAGCTTGTCTGTCTTTCTAAGCATAACCCTGTGGTTTTATAATAGGCCAGAATCTAAATTTTTTTCATATTTTGTTTGTTTAAAACCAACAGGTCTGAATTCATGAGTTTTTGTGGTCACCTTGAGGGTATCCCAAACTATGTTTTGTAAAACACTTCCCATGCAAATCATAGTTCCTGATTCCCTCAAAAATGTAGATAGCCACACTGGAAATTAACAGCATTTCTGAAAAATAACATGTTTTATAAAACAATCAATCACATTACAAACTGCAGTCCTTAATACTAAAAGCTTTTTTTCCTTTCTTTCTGTTGATAAGCACTGATGTGTAAGGTGCTGCAGGTAACAATTAAAGACAGGTTACTGCTGAGTTGAAAGTAAGATTTTTCTAAGGTAGGAAAAAAAAATTCTAATGGGTTTATTTTACATTAAACACCAAAAAATCACCATTAGCATCTTTACAAACACACTATAGTTTGGAAGAAGGCTATCACTAGATACTTGGGTGGGTTTTACTGTGTTAACTTATTTTGAGTCTGAGATACATAAAGCCTTTTAGAACCCCAAGCTGTTTATTTACACATTTGTATTGACATAGTATTCATGTTCCATAAACCTCTCTCAGGATATATCAGCCTCACTTTATTTGCCACATCAAGTACCAACTTTAGCCTAAATTCTGAGCACAATTTCCCTTCCCTTCTGGGGAAGCTCTGGTGTCCCAGGGCAGGGAGCCCTTGTCAGCCCTCCTGCTGCCTCCCTCTTGGCTGACCTCAGGAAACGCGTTCTGCTCCCTCTGCCTCAGCTCCTACCCCTTCTCCCTCTTGAAAAATATTTAGAATAGGATCCTGTTCACTTATTACTTCATGAGGACACTGTGTGTTTATTTTTGCCTCCAGAAATCCTGAAGTATGTCTTTACTGCCTAAGAACAATCCTTTCAGCAGCCACAGAAGGAGGAACAAAACATCAGCATTAAGGAGCTGCCTGTCAGGGGTTAGCAGGGAATAGACTCAAGGTACCCTGTGTTTCTATAGACACACTTCCACTCTTAAGCAGCTTTTTAAAAACATCATTACGTGTCTGATACTTACATTTTCTTACTAATTGGGCAGAGGTTTCAGTTTAGCTGCAGTGATCCCAGCAGCTGGAGGGGGCTGTGGGTATCAGGTTGGCTCTCCAGCTGAGAACACTTGTGCTCAGGGCAGGATTGCTCTGCTCCCCCCAGCACTATCACTTTCCTGCTCCTGCAGGGCACAGCAGTCCCCGACTGTTCAGACAGCCAATATTAAAATACCAGCTTAGGAAACTTTGCTAATTCTTCACTCCAGACATCCTCTCCAAAAGAAGGCAGGCATGCTCTGCTAAAAGAATGCTAAAAGAATGCTACAATTAGTGACTGTCAGAATCAGTCACTAACCCAGCAACAAGACCTGCTTTCAAGCTTGCTTTCCTTGCTCAATAACCTCAAGAACCTTCCTTTGTTTCCAACTTTATTTTAGACCATTTCCAATTTCTAGTTTAGATTTAGATCTCTAATTTACTCTCAACTCAATCTATTTGTTAATTGCCACCTCCTACCACATGAATGTTTCACAATTTTCAGTACAACTTTTCTTCCCATTTCTGCAGCACAGTGGTATGGGGATCATTCCACTGACTCCCTGGATGCCATAAATGCTGAGTTTCTCGACCAAAGGAATTTTATCAGTTAAAGAAACATTTTGTAAGATTAACCTAAGATGAATCCAGCACAGTGTGTCCTACAGAAAACCTGCTTGCCTCTGTTTTCTCCCAAACCTTGCAGTCTTCACCTGAGCCTTTCTGGCTGTAGTTAGTTCCACCACAGAACAACCCTGGCATAGTTTCATTAAATAAAGTAACTTCAAGTTTCTTGATTGCCAGTGCCAAATGTGATTTAAATAGATTTCATCTTTAATTTGTATTTTAGCCACTTTCTTATATAGCTACAGCATATATCCTGATTGCCAGATCTGCCACAGAGCAGCAAGGTAAGAGATTAACACCAACAGCACCAAGTTCCCCACCTGAACCACATCATGAACCTCATCAGAAACAGCTGTGCTGAACTCAGCCCTGTTCAGTTTGATAATTACTGCCCAGCTGTATCACATATCTCTTGGCAACTATTTTTTACGTAATTATGTTCAAGAGAACAGCTGGCAAAGACTGTTTTATATGTGGAGAGCACATGGCAGTGCTGTGTTTGTAAGCATGGAGGGAAAAAAATAAAGAAATGGTCCTTGACTCGGCATCAGTGAGGACAGAGTTCAGCAGTGGCTTTGCAGTGTGTCCAGAGACTCCAAAAGGATTCCTCAGATCCAAGGCTTTCATACAAATCTTTGCAAACAACTCAGATCTCACCAAGTATTTAAGAACAAAAGCACAGAAAACACAGATTATTGTCCTACAGCAATGAGGAGCCTTTCCTGACAGGGAAGCTGAGTTCTCTCTGTCCTTGCCTGCTGTTGGAGCAGGGGAAAGTTCTCAGGCAGAAGCTGAGAATATCAGCTGCCTACGAGTTTTCTGCTAAGACATCCTGCTTAAATATAATTTATATGTCAGCTTCAAAAGCCTGAACTGATAGGACTAAAAAAAGGAAACAAGTCTTCTGATCAACAGAAATCACTACCTAGAACAACTGCCCACTTGTACCTGGCTTTTGAGAACACAGACCACTGATTCTCATCACTGCTTGGGAACTACATTTAAAAGATTTGTGGAAGGCAAACCAATCCAAGTGTTATGTAGTTTAAATTCTCTAGTCCACACCAGCAGTGGAAAATGCTTCCACCTGTATGCTCGTATTTGATTTCTAAGCTTCCTTACATTCTTGGGAAGAAACTCTTTTCCAATGCATTCTCAATTAATTCTAGTATTTCTCTACTCCCTCTACAAGTAAATAAATCCTCTCTACTCTGTACCTGAAGTTAGTGGGGACAAGGCACACTGACCACTGCAAGACTCACTACAGAGATTCTCTGGGCAAGGCACTTTTTAGAGCAATTTTGAGGGAAGGTTATAGGATTATGTTTAACAGCTACCCAGTGACTTCTCTTTTAATTTACAGAAAGGTCTTTTGTATGGCCATAGCTGCCAAAGAGGAAAAAAAAAATCTTGTTAGGACAGAGGTAACCATGCTGATTTCTTGCTGCTGAAGCCACCTCCCAGAAGTGAAACAACTTTTGGTGGCACAATGCAGTGTAATTTATGAACACCTTCAGACAGAGTTGTCCACACCTTTGAAATACCTGATCTGGGATCTATGAGTTACTTTACCAGGGTTGGAAAAGAGCTGGTAGGTACTCAGGTTATATGTGTGCCAACACAAGGCAGCTCCACACTGTGCTCCTAGAGGTGTGTCCAGATTTTAGTGACACAAGAAGCACAAGAAGCCCCCACCATTTTCCTCCAGAGACAATTCCCTATCACAAAAGCCTTCACTGAAAAGAAAATTCCTCACACTCAGCCTAAAATACTCCCTTGCTGACTTTTCCACTCATCTCCATTATATGTACTTCACAGCAAAAGCCAAACTGCTCCCAGATACATCACACACTCCTTTACAAGTCAGTCACATTGCCTTGGTGTCATGATGAAAAGAATTTGTCCTCACACAGGTGTTTCCACAAAATCTTGATGGAGGTAGCAGCTTCGTTTTCATGACACACATTAAAAGGGGAATAAACTAGCATGAACCTCAGATGAAATGAAAATCTGCAATTCGCATTAGCCAAGCCCTTTCTGAAAGTTGTTAAAGAAATAAAAGGCCACAGTCCATTGGGATTTTAGAAATCCAAAGGTGCTGGGGGGTGTGTAGATAGCAGAATGATGTCATTTACCAGCAAACAACCTGCAGACTGAGTGCAGCCCCTCTGCACATTTCCCCACTGTAAGAAAGCAGTTCCTGGGCAGAGCTGCTGCAGTTTGGTTCTTAGACTCCATTAAAAGGCATCATAAACACAACCAGGAGCAGCTCTTTGTTAACCTGCAGAGCCTTGGCTCCTAACAATAGTATTTATTCAAGGAGCATTCTGTATTTACACATTCTTAAGTTATGAGCAGCCATCTCTAAGGCCAAGGAGCTGCTGTGGGAACTCATCATCAGTCCTGGGAACTCACCAATCCATAATCCTAGGCAGACACTTGCAAAACAGTTTTGCTCTATTTTTTTTCCTAGATATCCACTAAAAATAATCTTTTTAACAAAAGCCTGTTCCTGTCAGAAGTCCAATAGACTAAGGAGAAATTAGCCATGTAATTTGCTTTTAAGTTCTAACTTTCATGGCTTTTATTATTGATCAGATTGCTTAATGAAATTCCAGAAAAAAACATGCCACAGGTAGTACTAGAAAGAGGTCCATAAGCTTCAGAGTTTACATCTTTAGTTATGAAATACAAGTTGAGCTTGAGCCTTGGTAGATATTAAAACCAGATGAAATATTTCTGAATTCCACTGACTAGCCCTTCAATTAGTTTGCTCTTTAGTTCTGCCAAAATTACTTGTGACATTATTCATTGGCACAAAAACAACAGGTCATTTTCAATAACCCGTGGTCAGCCCCATACAAAGAGATTAAGCAAATTCTTTTATTTCTCCTGGGAAATGCTAAACTCAGTGTACAGTCTATCAAGAGAAGAAGGTTAACATTCCACTGGCACAGCCCCTCCAGTGATTACAAACCCAAAGCAAAAGAAATCAATATTAGTTACACCAGTTCCTGAGGAATGATAAAAAGTATAAATCACACACACACACAAATCCCTCTAAGATGGCTAACTGAAGTACTTCCCTATATTCTTTCATTCAACAGCCCCTGTGAGGAAGGAATGACGCAGAGACCTCAAAACCAGAACATCTGATATAAGTAACACTAAAAGCAGGCCTGAATTTTGGGAGTGCTTACCTCCTGCCACGTCCCTGATCTTGCAGAAAAGCCCCTGCTATGGCTGAAGATCCAGGAAAAATGAGAAAAAAAACCCAAAAATCTGCCAGCAAGTACCAAACCCAGGCAGGGGATTGGCTGACCTTGCTCTCTCACTAATCACTGCCTCACTCATCTCAGCTGGGGATGTGACCCAGCCCAGCACCCACAGATGTTGGGGTCACTAATTAAGGTTTTGAGACTCACTGGAGCAATTTACAGCTAAGAGACATCACCTGGGAGCACAATTTCCAGCCCAGCCCAGGTGACCCTTCTGCCTGTTCAGTGCATCCATTCCAACCCCAGGAGCACAAACTGCAGGAGCTGCACCTAAGCTGGAAAACTTTGGATAGGAGGAGTTCCCCAGCTTCCCACGTTTCCAGATCCCCTAAAGAAAACCAGGCCAGCAGCTTGACAAAAAGCACACTGCTGGAGCTACTGCATTTGGTATCTGCACTGCCATGAAGATCACAAGTCTTCAAATCAGCATAGGTTTTTAGTTTTCTTTAAAAAAACCAACCCTAAAATGCTTTCTCTTAAGGACCTAGCTTGTCCTTGTGACCTGCAGAGTGTGGTGGTTCTGTGACAACTGCATTTTAACAGTGGCTCTGTGAATTCTAAGTAAGGCTCATTGAATCTAACCAGCAGTTCCTCAGTTTATTTACCTAACTCTGCAAATACAGCCTGCCCTCCCCCCCCCCCCCCCCCCAGAGCTTATCTGCAACAGGGGCTGAGAGTTTTATTGTTCTTGGCTGTGTTGAATTTTTCTTTTCTAGGTTAAAAAAAGGCTTCAGGTACAATTAATCCATCAGTAATGCCAACGCAAGTCTGCAGCTGATACTCAAATGTCAGAAACCTATGGTAAAAATCTTACCTGTTAACTCATTCAGCATCATTTCTCTGGGAATAGGAAAATTCAAGTATGAAGTCCTGGAGAAAGGACAGTCTCTTAATTCTTGGAAAACTGAATTCCTTAACTCAGAGGGAAGGAACAGCTCTTTACTTTACCTGTGCTTTTCCTCGAAAATTTCATGGGGCTGTGGTCAGGTGAATGTTTCTAATTCTCATTTTTGTGATCCCAGCAGTACCCTGGAGAATCCACAGTAGCTGTCTGAAGGCCTGACCATCCCTGCCCCTACCTTCCCTCTCACACCTCTGCCTTGCATGACTGTAAAAATTAAAAGTTTTCAGCTGAAAGCTCACAGGTGGCAATTTACTGGGAAAAAAACACCATAAATTTTATATGAAACTTGAAGAGGACTTCCCAGTATCTGTCACTCTGCACTTCCAGGAGGGAACTTGCAGACTGAAGGGCTTCAAGGGATGGGGAGCAGCTGAGAAGTGTTCAGGCTGTATCAGCTTTTTCAGATGATAGAACATCACAACAAGTGCCAGGAACAAGTGGAAAGGCAACAGAAACTTAAGGGCAAAAAGTGATGGGGTAAGAAACTAATTTTACAGAAATAAAGCCCTGATAGTAGTTGAAGTTAAGGCACAGTCTCTTCCAGGTTCCTGTACATCTGAATGCTGAAACCATATTTGTCTTTGGCATCTGGCAATGTCATTTAATATGTTCTTACAGCCCTGCATGCAGTTAAGCATGCACTGTATATTATTTTATGATGTTTGAATTGGAATCACACTTTCTGGGTACAAGTATTCATGTTTTTGCAGATTCTTGTGTAAAGCTGAGAGAACCTGTTTCCAATTTCATGACCATTTCTCCCTAATCCACACTGACTGCAGCATTACCTACAGACAGGAAGCTGGATGAGGACTTGTGTGTTTTGGATGCACCATGCTCTTCCCAGGAAACTCTGTTAAACTAGTTTTCTGCTTACATGAGAGGAAGACAGAAATTACTAATGGACATGACTGTGCCTGATCTATAAATAGTTTAGTAAAATAAAGGTAAAGTTGAGATGGGTCTTAGAGAAGCTCTTCATCCAGATGAACTCAAATAATCATTCAGCATTCCAGTCAGGCTTCTGCTTTTGCTGTCTCAAGCTGCACAAAAGGCTCCTGCACTCACTAGTGCAGCCAACTTTCAGGAATTTTAAAGATTTTGGTCTCTAAGCCTAAGTTAACTTTTCCTGCAATAACCAAAATCTTACTGAGAAATATATTTTTATATCACTTACTCTCATCTTGCAAGACATTATACTGAAGCTGTATTACATCTCAAAGGAAACCTACTCTGGAATATTCCCTTGGGGAGCAGAAGCAATGCTGAGGAGAGGACAGATTAAGCTGTCCTCCAGAACAACCAGGAACAGCCTCAGAAATATGTACTTAAGCTTTTATTAACTTCTAAAACTTCAGAGGTTCATTTTGGCCAGCAGCTGATTCAGAATTGTTCTAACAACTCCTCTGAGAAAAGTCTTTCTCCCAAGATTTACAGCAGTCCAGAATTTTGGTAGATAGAAAGAGTCATAAGATTGCTCTTTCAGTAATTCTGCATTTTTATGGTGCATCATGGCAATCACACAGTGGAGGTCAACACATTTTTCCCCCTCAGAAAGTTAACCATTCATGGTGGTGCAGTCCCAATGCATGGCTTTCAAGGAACATATATATATTATTACAGTCAGAAAAGGGCCTCCAGGTTTAACTTCCAATTAATGGAATCCGTAGTTAGTTAATGGTAAGCAGAAAAAATAGCAAGCAACCTTCTTTAAGTTGCATTCCCACTTGATGCCATCGAATGATAAGCAACATTTACACATCCCATCCAGAAACACAGGGAGAAAATTAAAATATTCATTTAAATCAATGTTTATAACACTGAGGAAACAGGAAAAGGGAGAACTAAGACTCTGAATGAGAATACATTTTCGGAAATCATTTGAACCATTTGACCCCATTTTGTCACATTTAAGGCTTTTGTTGCTCTTTGCAAGCTTCATTTAAGAACAACCACAAGTTTATTACTGATGGCTGCTGACTGAGTCCAATTCTTCTGCTTAACCCCCTTCCCTCCAAACCTTTCTGTACCTCAGTGTTATTACCTGAGAGGATGCAACACCCATACCTGCTCCTTGGTCAGGGAAGGGACCTAGAGAAGGAAACCTCCCTGCAAGATACTTCTGTCAGTGCTGCTGCACATGACACACCTCTAGAGATGCTTGCTTAGACTGTAAGATATAGTTTGGCTTCTCTTCTTTTAATAAAACCAATTCATGGTTATTTGGCTAACATAATGAGGACTTACAGCACGCTTTGGTGTTTCTTTGAATGATTTGCATTTTTCTGTCTTACTTTACAAATGTCTTCAGGGCTTCTTCTCCATAATTTATTATTGGATCTTATGGATTTAGTTACAGTAAGTTATGATTTCCATGCTTAACTTTTTAACTGTCAAACCACTTAACGAGATCTAAATTTAAAAAGCAACAGAGAATGTATGTCAAAGAATATTCACAATCAAGTCTGTAATCCCCTAAAAATAATCCAATTTGGAGGGAACAGAGAATAAAGCCATGGTTGTCCCTTGCCACGAGAGCTCTGCAGTGGGAAGCCCACCAGGGCTCAGGAGCTGTGAAGCCACAGCCCCTGTTCAGCATCCTGAGTGGAAAATAACCAGAGGTTATGTACCTAAATGTACCCTTGGTACATTCAGTACAGCAGCTCCTCTCCTCAGGAACACCCTGGGACTCAGCCTCAGGGTTTTCCAGGCAGAGGCTGGGTGGTTGTGTCCAGGAGAACAGCTGAGAACAATGCTGACCTGACCAGAAGGAGCTAAACATCTCAAAAGGAAAAAAAAACTGCCTTTCTGGCATCTTCCCTAAAGGAAAAAGGGAAATGTTTCAAAATCTTGGATGAAGAACTAAGATGCAGGCTTTCTGCACTCTTTGAGGCACTGCACACTTTAACAGCATCCATGGAACTGGCAGAACCCACCATCTGCCTTCCCCAACACCACAGTGGTAAGGTGTCCTCAAAGAAGTGTGTCTGATTTGCTTTAGGCAGAAGGAAAAAAAACCCAAACAAATCAGTGTCCTGGACAGAAGAGAAAATGCTGTGCAATGAGATGGTAAGATGGCAGCTTCTGCAGCAGGGTTTAGGTGCTGGCATGCCAAAGATTTGGCCCAAAATAGCCACAGAACAGCTGTCCAGATTGTTGTGGGTTTTTTATCAGAAGTGTTTCTCCTCAAAGAGTACAGATTTGCCAAAACGAGACTTTTTGTAGGAGTGTATCAATGGAAACTTCAATCCAAGTGCTCCATGTCCCAGACACCAGTTCTGTTCAAGCCCCCAGAAGTCCTACACTACATCCCCTCCCCAGGATCCAGAGCCCAGACACCAGGAGACTCATCTCAGGTGTACAGACTGAAGCTCAAGTCCTACTTTGACTCAGAGTCTTGAATCTCAGCCTCATGCAAAGCCCACATAAGCCGTAAGCTTAACCTAGGGATAGAAGGGGTCATGATAATTGTGCTTCATCCTTATTGTCATCCAAATGCAAAGCAGGAAAAGTTCCACGTTCCCCTCCTCCCTGCTTCCTTTTCCCCTGGGGTCAGGGAAATGAATTTCCTGGGCAGCTTTAGGCACAAATTTACCCTCACCACTGTTTGGCCATTGGAGGATTTTCTGTACCTTCAGTAATTCCCTCAATTTTTGTAAAACTGCCATGGGGGAATTACTGCTCCTGATTCATATTTGAGCCCTTTCCAAGAATAAAATGTCCATCAAAGGAAGTTTATTGCTCCCAGTTCCTTATGTTCTCTCTCTGAAGGCAGAGCCTGGCCCCAGTACTGCACATCAAGGAGCAGATATTCCTGAACCACGTTGGCTTCTCCTTCAGGATACAACACAACCTTTCCCACAGCAACCTGATGGATGTTAAAAAAACCAAAAAAACAAAAACCCAAAACAAACAAACAAACAACCCAACATCCAAACGACAACAAAACCCCAAACCACATTGGGGTTTGAATGCACTGGAAAGATACAAGACCAGCTTCACCAATAATTTCCAGCTGCTCTGCACTCCTACAACAGCTGTGGTGCTGCTTTAGCTGGGCCCAGCCAAGTCTCTGGTTCCTTTGCATCACCAGAACACCAAAAATCAGGACTTTGAGTCTAGCTGAGAGATGAAATTTTGTCACAGGTTGCACAGAAGGGGAGGGGGGATCTCCATTTTCTGCTTATCAATTATGTCTCTGAATAACCCCCTGCACATATGCTTTTTAAAACTCCTCAAGGCAACAGGTAACTGCATGTTAAATGTTCCAGAAGTATCCATTTCAATGATACTTTGAATGCATTTTGTTATGCAACCTATTTGAAATATTATGAAAACTGGCCAAGTTGACCCGTTTTGAGCATACACTATTTTATACAGGGGATATATATTTTAAATGTATGTGCAATAAATTTTAAGCAAATATATTACAAATATATAGAAAATGTATATATTTTCCATCTGCACACAAATGATCCCTGTTACAGCCATTTTATTGTTCACTGCAGACAAGTTATGTGAAGCAGACTGCTTTCATTTGATTTTTTTCCTACGAAGCTGGGAAGTTTTTGCAGATCCCTCACATACTTACAGTAAGCATGATAACTGAGCCCTCTTGCAGACATGGTATAAAAGCTACCTCTTGAGCTCTATTGACAGGCCTGTGTGTTTAATATCAGATCTTAAAAAATCAGAAAGCAAATCAATCCTACTTGGGTTCATGTCCTTGAACCTCAGAGATCCAAGATCCTTAAGTCAATCATGCTGCATCTTAAGACTTCTCATCTTAGGACCCTTGTCATCTAATATTTCTCAATCTAAAAAGAAAATACTAAATTTAATAAATCCTCTAGTATTTTATGTAGAATATAATAGTAAATAATGAGAAAAGAAACATTCTGCTCTTTTTTCCCCAAGCAGGTGACTCCAGTAAACTACTGGGATAAGTGCATTAAACCATTCATTCTCTGCTTTTGTGGAAAAACCCAACAACAAGAACATTTCCACAATATTCTGCTGTATCCATTTGCTCCCTCCAAACATATCCAGAACTACATCAAGAACTGTTCTTTAACCAGGCAGGACTCAAGAAGAGCTACAGTTGGTTTGGACCAAGAACCTGAGGCTGCCCTTACATCAGTCCTTCCAAGCTACAGATTCACTGCCTTGGTTGGGGAAAAAGCACTTAGATTTCAAGAGGTTCTCTTCTCAGCTTCACTGAATTTCAGCAAATATCCATAACTTTTCCTGCTGCTTCATCCTAGCTTGCACTTGCCTGGAATCTTGGGGAAACTACAGAAGAGATCTGTCTTGCTGTCCACCACAGCAACTGTTTTAGCCCAGAATCTTCTCTATTTCCTAACACACACATCCCCACACACTTTTTCTTGCAGACATGTTTATAAGTTACAGGCCTAAAAGTCAAGAGTTTTGTTCATCATAGAGTTGAGAGGAACCCATTTTTCTTTCCAGTCTGACTCTCTCCACAAGACAGAGCAGTCACCATGAGTTTTGCATCAATGTTATAGATTCCATCTGAGTTATGACATGTTCTTCAGAAAAAAAGGTCTACTCCTGATTTAAAGGCTTTATGTTACCAAGAAATCACTACAGCTTTGGGGAAATTCCACTCCATGTAATTTTTAACATGTTGCCTTAATGTGTGCCCATTAAGTCATTAGAGTTTCCTTCATTAACATATTAAAAGTCAAATTAATAACAGAATAAGTTCTACAACCTGCAATTGAATGATACCTTCACTAACAACCTGAGATTCTCATCTGGAACGTCAGGCACAGTAGCAGATGCTAATATGATCTCAGCCAAAGAACTCCCACTATTTACTGCTTGTTTGTATATGAATATATAGACATATCTATTTTTTGATATATATATAGGTATATTTCATTCTTAGCTTTAAACTTCTAATATTCATTGAGATTATTAAAACATACTAAAACTGTTATCAATTAAGGGTCTAAGGCAGAAGGATTTTTTTTCTCATCAAACTTCAAACGTACCCATTTTTCCAGCAGCTCTTCCTGCCCTGATGCTCCCCACCAGGACACCTCCCAGCTCCCTGCCCTCTCACACTACTGAGCTTCTCAATCCATGGCATTACAAATTCAGCATTAAAAGGATATTGAAATGACCGAGGACAAAACACTGCCTGGAGAAGCTGGATTCACTTCCAGAGCCTTCCTCAGAGACACACACTGTGTTTCTCACTTCACTCATCTGTCAGACAGCACACTTCTGGCATTCACACCCACACCCCACATGATTATTTATGAAGTATTTAGAGATAGATGTAGCCCTTAGCCAGGCTGGCATTTAAGGATACCAGTTCTTCACTCTGCCACTGTCTTTTAATTTCATGAATTTAAATAAATCCTGCTTCTTGGTGCCTTAATCCTTCACCTTCAAACTGAAAATTATTCTCTTTATTGTCTTGCTAACCAACGAGACACAATGATAAAACAGTCTCTTAGATGCTAGACAGAGAATTCCTCTACAGCCCAAAAAAAGAAATGAAGTTTTGATTTCTCATCAGTTTTTTTCAGTATCCTGTCGTGATGTTTTTAAAACAAGTATTGCAGTGAAATGCAAACTTCAAACTTACAAAGCAAGTGTGAGACCTCCTGAAGTGTAAGACACATCCCAAGCTCCTGTGTAGGCAGAAGGACTCCTGGAGACACTGAATGCATTCGGCCCCCTCATACAAACCTCTTCCAGGTCACCAGTTTACACCAGTGTTTTACTGGTCCAGAGTCTCCCTGTAGCTACCTGCATCCCAATTCCTGTTTCTGATCCCAGTGGAAAAAAATCTGCAAAGTAATCTCCAGAATCAACTTGAGACATTTCTGGTTGTGCTCACACAACATTTTAGTTTGCACAATTAAAGCAGAGTCAGAAGTTCTCCCCTGAGGCTCTTCACCTTGTGCCACTGTTTGCAGTTCTCTAATTGGTGCCAATCACTGCTTTTCTTTAATTAATTCAGACTGTAAATAATCTGCCTAAAGTGAGATGGGATGCCTGCTTCTTTTCCCAAAGAATGCAAGAAACCTCCAGCCCAGTAGATGAGGTTATTTATAAAGCTCTGTAAATGAGAGTCCTGGTGCCAGATGTGCTCAGGATTACAGGCTGGTATATTTAAAACCTGGATTTTTTTGAGACAGCAGCTTCCTGCTGGGAGAATGGGAGTCCCCTGCTTGGGCCATTCCAAGCCTACAGGAGAAATGAATCAGCTCTGGCAAGTTCAGCCTCACAAAAAAAAAAAAAAAAAAAAAAAAAAAAAGTTTCTCAAGCCTCTTTATTTTAAGTGGATCTAGGCCTTAAGAAGCATTTTCTTGTGGTGTTGCTTGAGCAATGTTGTTGCTGTTGTTATAGAAAATTGGAGCTATTTCTTGCTGGGTTTGACACACTGGCAGTTCCCCAGGATCACTTGCTGCAGCTGCATATGGCAGAGTTTGTAAATTCCTTGTAACTAATAGCCCAAATTATAAGAAATCCCCACTTGTCATAATTTTCTAGTTTTTCCCACAGCTGTTGATGGCCCAAGTGAGCAGTGTGAGTACTCAGAATCAGTTGCAAAGCTTTCTGTGCTGGAGTCTGAGCAGTGCACACAGAATATGGGCTTCACCCTGGAAGCCCTGGATTACAGCTGTCATCTCCTGCTAACCCAGAGATCCCTGAGGTCCCCAGAAGTCACCTCTGAAGTCTCCTGACCAGCTCCTTGGACTCTCCCGACCTCCTGGTTACCACCACAAGGTCTCTCTTGGTTCCTTGGGTAGGACAGTTTTTACCACAGCGTTTCACAGAATTCCAGAACAGTTTGGGGTGGAAGGGACCTTGATTATCACCTATTTCCAAGCCCCCTGCCATGGGCAGGGACACCTCCCACAGCCCAGGTTGCTCCAAGCCCCATCCAACCTGGACTTGAACATTTCCAGGGAGAGAGTAGCCACAGCTCCTCTGGGCAACCTATTCCAGTGTCTCAACACCCTCAGAGAAAAGAATTTCTTCCTAATATCCAATACAAACCTACCCTCTTTCAGCTCCAAAGCTGTAATGGTATTTTTCCTGGCACATTGAAGGGGGGAATATTCTTTTGGACTGTAACTCATTCTTCATGAGGATTTGCCCAGCACTGCTGTAAGGCAGGTTACAACAGCACAAAGGACCAGGTCCCATGCAAAGATTTCTCAGATGGAGGGGGTATCCGTGCAGGTCTGTTCCTCCTGAGCAGCAAGAGACTTGGGGACTCTTCAAATGCTGAGGTTAACACTGCTGGTTTACTTCTTTTTATGAGCATAACAATGTAGGAGATGCTGCTGCTGCTGAAGAATCCTGTTTAATTCCTTTTTTCACTAAGTCCTGCCTAAAACAAGACCAGCTGTCTCAGGGTGAAGCATGAGGAACCACATTGGTCTGGGTGAAGCTGGGAAGGGTGTTTCCATGATCCTTTCACTGCAGTTCAACCAGTATGGTATTTCACCAGCCTGCCCAGAGAGAGAGCTGAAGGTTTTCTTCCTTACCCTGCCTACAACAAATAAATAAGTATGGAAAATCCATACATATGTCACTGGTTGAATGGAGAAGCCCCAATATACCCCATCTTTATTCCCTTAGTTTCTGAGGGGTTTTGTGTCCCTGAAGAGTTTGACTGGTGGTCTTCCCACTCATGGAGACATCAGCAATGTCCTTGCACAGCTCTCCACTCTTCTTTACCTTCATTCTTTACCTCTCTCCCTCCTCCTACAAATGGTGTGTAAAAGACACTGAGCCACTCGAGCTGCCACAGTAATATTCCCTTCTCTTCTTGCAAGGGAAATCTCTGCAAGCAAAGAGTGCTTTTTATATATTCACCGTTTCCAGAGGTATAATAGCTTACATAATTGGATATCTCAATCATTTATGTTGACAGGAAGATTCTTCCCTTTACAGTAATATATATAATTGAGCAGTTCTGGATTAGGCTACAGAAAAATAAATGGCTGGTGCTGACACCATTTGTCATTATTTGTCTTCACTCCAGAACGTGTCTGGGTCTGTAGGACTGACTGAACAAATGTGATACTGGCCACTTCTTGGCACTGAGGATGGAGCAGGACAAATCACATGAAGCATTTTGCCATTTCACTGCAATTAAAACTTATTGGAAGCCCAACCACTGCTGTATTAATGAATCCAAACTTTTACTGTTGTGGTATTGGAACTGGCAGGTTCCAGAAGAGGAAATGGGAAGGCAGCCATCAACCTCAAGAAGACAGGGGAAGAAATCAGTTTTCCAGAAGATCCTGGTGAGGACATTGGAGCAGTGCTCTATCATAAGAACCTGCCAATAGCCAAAAAGACTGAAAAGGAGAAGGAAATTTCAGGAGCCTTTCCATCAAACCCCAAACATCTTTTGTTTTCATAAAGTAAATGCAAGTGATGAATTTCTGCACAGGAAAATTAATTTTTTCCTCATAGTTAGTAGGAATCCCTGTTCAGTGACACTTCTTATTAATGCTTTTTTATGGATACTTTGCAATGGGGTAGTGAGAAAGGAACCCTGTGCATTGCAGACATGATAGGTACATTTCTTACAAATAGCTAAAAATCTAAAAATTGGAAGGCAGGATAGCTAAATTATTTAACTATTTAAATCAATTAATAAACAAATTATTGATCATTTATTAAACCCTATGGTATGCTTACATTGTGTGACCTCATTAGTAGAGCTGTATAACTCCTATGGCTACACCAGAGTTATTCCTCTTAAAATCAGAGGGTAGGGGAGAAGAGGAAGGGATCACTCCATGAAGTACCCACAAATACACGACTTCAGCAAAACAACCACTTTGAGAAAACTGCTGCCACACAAAGAGTGACCAGAAAAGTACAGTGACAGGTACCAAAGCAAGGAGAAGAGACATCAGCTAATCCATCCAGTCTGCTGGAAAATCCTGAGTGCTGGCAGGCTGCCAAGGGGAGGGAAGGGAGGAAGGCAAAGGGGCAAATTCCTGAGATGAGAAGCTTTCTAATAGGAAAACCCCACAACCTCCCCTGGAAAGCTTCAGGGCAGGAACAAACAGCCAGTTGTGTGTCCTGGAGTTTAGTGTGGGGTGAGGGCTGTGTCTTGGATAACAAGCCCCAGACATGCAAGGATTTCCAGAGAGTCCCCAGCAGCTTGAGTCCCACCTGGATGTGAGCAGGGAACCCGTGCAGGAACACAAGCACAAGCAGCATCCTCACAGCTGGGAGTGCTCTGAAAGAGCTGCAAAGTCCAAAGTCCTCTAGGACTGGCTTTAATAAGAGCCTAACCTTGCCAGTTGAGGGATGGCAAACCATTGCCCAGCCTGCAGGATTGATCCCAGTATCCCCATCTCCTGCCTAACTGGAGATGTTGCTTCCTGCTGCTTGCAAGGGCAGTGGCAAGTGTTGAAGGGAGCCAAGACTGCAAAACTTCAGCATGGTGAAAAGAAAGCTTGTGATGTAAGGAGGCTGAGAATTCCTACAAGCAGGTTGAGGTGGCCTACCCTAAATCCTTTCTGGCACATCACCACAGGCATTTAAACTCTCTCCTCATTCCCAGTCACAGGATTTTATCATGCAACATAAAGGCTGCAGTAATGCAAGAGCCACATCTTATGGACACTCTGGTTACATCTGTACTACAGAAATTCAGCAGTACTTTCTGTAGCAACCCAGCCACATCAGGGCAGGCTCATCCATGCATGAGTTCCACCTCCCATGGCCTGATTCCAAGGCATAGGAAGTCATTTCCCAGTCTGCATTTTTTAAGCCCATGAAACTCAATAGTAAGAGATTTAGGGAAAAAAAAAAAAGACAGCACAAAACTGAAGACCAAATGCACAAACTATCTACTCCTTGATTCAGGACATGCTGTGACCTGCAAGATGTTAAATCAGATTCCATTCCCAGCAGGAATGAACACCACTCCAGCTATACATGTTCTTTGAAATGCTTCTCCAAGCAAAAAAAAAAAAAAATAAAAAGCATCACTGCTGCTTTATCCCTGTTGAATCACAGGCAGTTGACTCTCAGCTAGATTCTTATCTGGTCACAAAGTAATGGCCAAACTCAACTCTGGGCACATTAACTTGATTTAGTGTAGCTATGAGGCTGTAATTTTACTCAGGGAAAATACCAAGAGTGGGTAATTTGTCTTTTGAAAAGGAGATAAAAATAAAAATGCTAATTTAATGACACTGCAACAATTTAAACTCTTCCTCAGAGTTTCCTGTAAAGTCCACATGCCAAAAAAACCCAAACCCAACACCCAGTACCAAAACACAAAGACAAACAAGATCCATGGCTGCATCACCAGCAAAGATTTGAGCTATTTAGGTAATACACTGGAAAACCAAAAGTTTTCCTGCATTTCTCTACCCACCCATTTCCAAACACAAACTGGTGACTGCTCTACCGTGTGGTTTCCAGTCGGAGCGTGTCCTCATTCTACAGTCAAAGATATTAGGGAAAAAATAGCCCAATGGTTTCAATTTTTAAAATATCATTTTAAATGCACCCACTGATCCATTTTCATTTTTTTATGCTTCAGAACTGTTGCAAAGTTTTCCAAGGCACAGGGAGGAAGCAGCCAAGCACCAGAGGCAGCTTTGCTGTATCTGGCTGCCATCTAGTGGGCCCAGCTCTGAACATGGGACCTCACCTGCAGCATCACCAGGGCTGAAGCCTCTGCACATACTCCCTTCCATTTTTAGCAGCAAGTTAAAGATTATTTCAGTTCCTAGTGTGCTGAAAAGGTCTTCAAAGTAAAGAAGACATTTTAGTTAATATGGGGGTGTACGTGTGATCATATCACAGCAAGGAGATGATTTCTTCACTTCTGCATAGCTGGTAGCAGTACAAATTACCCATAGGAAAATGGCCTTTTGGGGTTTATTTTGAGAGGATTTTTTTTTTTTTTTCCATGAAGACAAAGTTAAATGCATTAAAAAGTTAGTGATATTATTCAGACATAACTAACAGTCAGACTTCATTCCTTGCCTGTGACATCTGCATTAAATGAACTTCAACAGCTTGTACAAAACCAGTCAGTGCAGTCACTGCTGCTTCTTTCAGGTCTGAATAAAGAAGGGTTTGGGAAAGCCCAGCATTTCAGAGGCAGCTATATAAGTAAAAGGTATATCTTGGGAGAAGGGGTAGAATCTGAGAAGTGGGCTGATAATATCTAAAAGCAATAAATATAATAGCCTAATACTGCAGCCCAGACTGTACAGTCATTTCTTTTACACTCCAGCCTTCTGGGAGGTATTACACACTCCTGTATGGGGCTGAAAGCAATTTACAAGCCCAAGGCAAGGGCCAAAATCAAGAAAGCTATGAGATAGAGTGCTCCTTACAGGGAACCTCAGAAAGGTGGACTGGGGAAAAAGAGAAGCTGTTCAGCATATTACAAAGCCCATTCTCTAAGGGGGTCATTGAAGTCAAATAAATTTCATAAGTCTTTCCTATGCAATAATTTAGGTGCAGTTAATATGCCCCAGAATACCAATAAAGCTGGATGCAGAGGTCATTTATTAACATTTTATCAATAGGATCTTTATGAGATGCAGACTCATTCTTCAAGATCCACCCCATGCCAACAGCTCAGAACATCAATACTCAGCAGCAAGTGACCTCAGTGCAATCATCCATTTCAGAGAGCTTACTGAGCAATGGAAGTTAGCAAATATCTTCGGGAGATGCACAGCCCTCCAGCTCCAATGAAAACTAATTCCAGACTTGCTGGGAGAACAAAACAACTGCTTCCCCCAACCATCAGAGGTCTGCACATGACGTATGATGCTATCACATTTCTCCTGCACAGTCACTCTGTTCAGTTTAATGGTCAGTTCTGCCTTGCCTGGGGTTCATCTTTTTAATAAAACCATGATTTTTCTTCATTCCTACACAACAGAGCTTCCTGACACTTCACTACACGGGATGCAGGCAGATAAAATTTAGTTTAACAAACCACATAATCAGGTAACTGATGCAGCTGGTGTATACCCTGATTGTAACATGGCTTTTTTGCTACTATTTCAACTATTTCGATGAACTTGATATACTATTATTTGAGTGCACAAGAGAAAAGTATTGCCATACAACTGAACACAGACAAGTCAAGCTCACATGCTGAAAAACCTCTACTCACAGCAGTGGTGCATGAAAGTCTCAAGGCTTCAGCCCATCAGCTGATGGGATCTTTATTGTTCCAGGCTTAGAAAGGTCCAGGAGTTCTCCCTTAAGATCCATGTACATCAGAAACGTCCAGAGCAGCCATACTGGGGAGTGCTGCTGATTCCACCACTTCAATAACCAGCTGAGGAAAATGCCATGCAGAAATAACATAGATCATCATTGAGAATTCTTTTTAAAAACTCAATAATGTGATTGATCCAGCTGAGCAAAACCTTTGAAAAAAATCAAACAAGATTTCACCCAGAGACCTGGACTGCCACTCTTTTACACTTAGCATTTAAACACTTCGGATTTCTCACTTCTAAGTGTTAAAACAGTTTGCTCAGTGTTCAGAAATTCTGCTTATAAATGTGTTAGATTTTAAATAATACTTTGCCATTAAATGCAGCACTTGACTTATTAAAACATCACCTCCACCCCTCCCCTGTGATTTCCAGTAAGCTGCTACATCTTGTTTCCTCCAGACCACAGTCATCCTCCAGCCCCTGCCTACCACACATCAGGGGCCAGACACAGATATCAAATATGGGGCATAATGGGCATTAAGTGAAGACCTCCCAGCTGTCTTCTGACAGTTTCATTGCATAACTGTGACCTTTGCATGTGGTGTTCAAAACATTTTAAAAAAGCAAAACTATGCAATTCCTGTCTCCAGATAATATATATATATATATATATATATATATATATATATATATAAAGAAAAAGTCCTATGTTATATGTGGGGGGCAGAGAGGAGTCTTCACTTATTTGCATATATGGATAGCCACAGCAGGATTACCTTGATGCTTCCTAAAGGCATAATATTTCATTTAATAGTCATTCTTGCTTTCCTGCTTGCTGAAAAGTGATAGCTGACTCTGAAAGCAGAGGTTTATCCTACAGACTCTTCATTTAAACCTTATGTAAAGAAATAAAATCTTTATGTCCACACATATTTGAGCTCCTATCTTCATGCATTTATAGAGTGTTACATTTCCCAGCTTTCCCATATTTAATGCTTTACAGCCTGTTTTCAAGATTCAGGTAGTAAAAGGCTTGAAGGCCAGAGAGAAGAAAGCAGACAGCAGCTCAGTATTTTCATTAGAAATAAACCAATACAGAAATCTCCAACTGTTCTGTTGTACAGAGGTACCAGCACATCCTCCCACTAGAATAAGAGATCTCTCATCTAGGACTTCTACCAAAATAGTTCAGTTTAGAGAGTTTAAAGTCCTTTAACTGAATGCTCTTAGGGCCATGGATTGTCTCAGTATTTAGAAATAACACCACAGGGAAAAGAGAACATGAGAAGGAACCAGAATAAAAAAGTCAGAATAAGAAGAAATAACTACTCCTGCATTTTAAGAAGATTTCACTGCATCTTCTAGCCAAGATGTGACATTTTCTGCAGTTGGCAGCACAGTTGTATTGGTATTTTAGCTGCATCTGACAAGCATTTGCCCACAAGTTTGGAAGAATTAGTTCATAAGAGGGAGTTGCTGAAAAGGACTTATGAAGCTCTCAAGTTGCTTTACTTGATTCTTCAGTCCCACATAAAGTTAGACCTAATAAAATTTAGTCCTAAGTGAAATGACAATGGCATAAACAAGTGGCACAGGTGAAAGGAGCTACAGAAATGCAGAAGAAAGGCACAAATAGAATGAAAAGGCTATGGCCAAATAAATCCTCATCTGACACCTTGTGCCTCTTGAATATTTTAACACTCACTGAAGGTAAAATACTAAGAGCCACCCACAGCTCAATACCTGCAAAGTCTGACTGAGGTCTTTGTTCAGGTTCCTCTTGGCCAGAATATCCATTCCTCACTCCCCAAACCCAGCCTCTGCTAGAATTATTATCTTATTTCCAAGGAGTTATTTTAGGAGGATAGAGGGATTTATCCTGTATGGACTTTGATATAAATCCTTGCCTCTCGTTGCAATAAAAACTCTTTGTGACAGCTTTTGGACCAAGCAAACTTCTGAAAGAAGCCATTCAGGATTAAAAGCCTCCTTTCTGATCCTCTGCTTTGACAAGAGTGAGTGGAGGAGAGCAGAACTGTTTAGGGGGCACACAAGCTGCCTTTGTGCACTCCATCTGTTTTGACATTGGATTTCTTTGGGAAATTCAGAATACTAAGTTTTCATGTAACTGCTCATAGGCTTGGAAGCACCAGCTTAGCACAGCTTAAGGCAGGTCAGGAGTGGGTTTGAGGAGACTGACAGAGTGTGGAACAACCTGCAACTAAAAAGGTTCTCATTGAAACTCAGATTGGTTTCTGTACCATGAAGTACTTCAGAGATGCAAGAAGCCAGGAAATCCAAGAGAAGGACTGGAAGCACAGGAGATTGGTTCTGGCATCTTCCCCCAAAAGCAGGGAGCAGATCCTGCAGAGGGATGAGCACCAGTCCCCACCTGGCAGGCTGAGAACTGGAACCTTCTCTTGGAAAGCTCACGTGGAGTCTCTTGGAAAATCTCTCCAACAAACCAACCCCTGGGAGTTTCCAAGGAGTCCCAAACCTCACTGGTGTGTCAGGAAGTTGCCTAGCTGTGGCTAAGCTAGAAATGCAGAGAGCCAGCTCTATCTATGTCTGTGGCTACCATCAGGGAACCACAGCAAAAGTTTGCCTTTTTTCATGGAGCATTTGTATTAACATTGTCACTGCTCTTCTCCTCCAAAGGTTGAATCTGAAATTCTCAAATCTCAGCTTTAAAAAAAAAAAAAATTGGAAAAAAAGGAGCTGTGACTCTGTATCATGTGATGCACTAACCCATCACAGGAAACCTCTCTCCAGGTGACAAGCTGGGACATGCTGCTGTATATAACAAATAAAAAGTGTGGGAAACTGGGATCCAGAGTACTTCTTTAGTTTATGAAGTTGGAAACCTTGTCTTTGTTCAGCAAAGATTTTACTCAGATCTATGTACCCTCAGTTCAACACTCACACTTTCATATATTCCCCTGTATACATTTCTGTATCTATGCTGCAAACACTATATATAACTACACGTGTGGAAAAACCAGAGCTAATTTTTCAGAGTACAGCTATGTGCAGAGTCAAACTGGAGTCTTACAATTAAGAAATGTCAGATCTGCAAAGCCAGAAAGGAAAATCATCTTCCCAAGCTATTAGGTCACAAACTTCTGTAGAACAGAGAATGGAAAATGGTTGTGCAAGCCAGTGGTGCTTAACTCAGGAATGCAGAGCAGTGATTTTAGTAAAGACAGTGACAGTGACACATTGCCTGCTGCACACACCTACACAAAGTGCCAGCCCAGTATCTAAAAGTCAGAACACTGCTCAGAACTCTGCAAGCCATTTGTAGGGACAAGATTATATTACACCAAATATAATAACACTGCACTGCACCAAACAGCAGCAGCAGAAACTTACAAGATATCTAATTAAAAGTATATTTTGATCTAAAAAGTAGAAAAAATATACATTAGTTGCCAAGAGGAAACAGGATTTCTCTTCTCCTTTTACCTCCAAATGTTGGATTTATTGACAGAGGTATTTACATTCAGACATCACACTATTAATGCTACCAAAACTTTTATAGTCCTAATATCGTATGACTGCTTTAAAACCTCCTGCCCACTGCATTATGTGTTACAGGAACCCACAGAGTTACAATCTGAAGGTAGAGGTCCAAAACCTCCTCTGAGTTTCCCTTCAGCAGCTCTGCTGACAAAACCAAACCAGATCACAAGGAGAACTCAAACCTCTCTCACTGAGTTTGTCACTGAGGTGCCCACAGAACAGCAGCTCTCCTGGCCTGAGAAACTTAAAATTCTCCTACAGAGAATAGGGAGAGTACTGAAGTAAGTGACTTTCACCAACAATCAATGTTTTCCTTTGATTTTTGAACAAGCAGTCTTTCCAGCCACAGCCTTTGCCATCATATTCAAAAATCTTTCAGCATTTCATGGGAGATGATAAAATAGAAGTTCTCTAGAAGTTTATATGACCTAATCCTTATGAAGAGATGATAAGTTATTAGAATTCTATAATATCTGCTGCAAAAATCAGTAGAATTAAAAAGCTGAGCATCTATTCTACACAACTTTTTAACTGTCACACCAACTGGAGAAGCAGCACATCTTTGGTTCAGCTTTATAGGCTGGCTCAGACAGGAAGGTTACCAGTGCCACAGCACTTCTTCATCCAGGAGCCTTACTCCTTTCTCTCTGCTAATATCTTATTTGAGGAGAGGAACACAGCCTGCAGCCAAGCCTGCACTGTTTGCTTTGGACACTCAGTTTTGCAGCTGAACCCATGAGGTTTCTCTGTGTGATTCTAAAGCAGGGCTGGGTGAACAATTGCAAGTGTCAAAACTTTCCTTCCAGATAATAATAAAACTGCTTGGGTAGCAAAACTGTTATATGAACCTTCACATTAAATACCCAGTCGTATCAATTCTTCATCTGAAATACCCTGCTGGGCAGCACACATGGAAATTACCTTATGTGAAAGAAAGCCCTATTCAGCTGGGTGAGTATTAACACTATCTGGCATAAAAATCTTGTCTTGGCATAGGCTGTAGGTCAAGAAAGAATAAAGTATGGCACAAAAACCCTCCCAGCTGAATATTTTACTGCTATTTAAAGAAAGCAGAAGGTGAGAATGCCCTCCAAGACCTTTTTTTCATCAGACAGGATAATAATTACCTGAACTGAATTAAATTTCAGCCATTAATTCAAAAACATTGTCTCAAGTATCATTTAAAAAGCATCATCCTGACTCAGAAAGTGTAATGTTCCCCTCAGTCCCCTCCTGTACCAATATCAGCTCTGATCTGATTCTTGCTTTGTGATTTTATTACACTATTAGTTCCCAGTGAGAGTGGTTGTTCCCTTTGTCACTGAAAGGCAAATTTCTAAAACACAAATGCACATCAGAACAATGTACTGACACATCCCAAACTAAAGATTCCAACAAACTAAAATGCTCAGGAGGTGGAATGTCTGATGCCCTCTGCAACAGCTTCCAGACAGCTCCTCCGAAACGTAATCTTCCTATTAAAGGCAGAACAGCTCTGTAAACAAAGAGCAGTTTATGATCCTTTCTGTATGGATCAAGATGTGTTTGGCATTGAAGTCTGCAGAGGAGAATTTCCTGTTTACAAGCTTATATTCTTTCCCAAATTGCAATGCATACTTGAACAAAAACCTTACCACACAACTCATCTCATGTGAAGTGAGAAGTATTCTGATGAGCAGTTTTGCTTTCTGTTAACCATAATATTGCACCAACTTGACCCCTCTGTTTCTTAAAAAATTAGAAAGAACAGAAAAATTATTGACAAATGAGTAACAAAATCTGGCTATTACAACACAACGTATGGATATAAACAGCTTTAGAGATCTGAGAAGTCCCATTGAGTTAAATGAGGTAACACTACCACATAGTTGGCCTTGGATAAATGTAGGAAACCCAAAGCCTTTGTTTGTTTGGTTCTCTCAACAGCTGTTAAGTATCATTCACAGGAAAGTCTGAGTTTTTGTCATATTTATAATAATCCATATATTATTTTAGACAAAAGACTCATTGAATTATACAGAGACATTAATTTACCTTATTTTCCTGTTTCTAATATATTCAAACAAATCTTTTTTTCCTACTTGTATTTATCCATATGGTCTCGAGAGAATGTGCATTAGCTATGTCCTCACCACATAAGCATCTGAGTTCAAAGTTAAAATGGGTTCTAGTCATTAACACAAGTGTTCACTTCTCTAGAGATAAGTGCCAGAGTCACAAGGATAGGAATTCAGGTGGACAAATCCACCAGGATGCTCACTATTGTGTCACACATGCACCACTTAGAACATCAACTTGGAGCCATCCCCGAGAGCCACAGGAAAACATCAACAATTTCATGGAACCAGAGAAAGTTAGGGGTTGGTAGGGACCTCAAAAAATGACAATCAAAGGTTTCAGTCCTCACCCCTACAACAGATCTCTTCTACAGAACACTTTTGCACTCTACAGAAAGCAAAACATAGACTTTTGAGCAACCAGGCTCTGGAAGCCTATTTCCTCCAGATTTGCATCCTCGGACTTTTTATTCTGACTCTTTTTCCCTATGGCTTCTCTCCTCTTCCTGGCTCATCAGATGGGCAAGCAGCAGCTGCTCATCCCTGGGTCTCTGCTGACCAGCCAGGCAGTGAGACAGACTTGCATTATGATTGCTTCCACCAAGAAAAAGCTATTTTTCCTGCCTTCTCTTGGTGGAAGCATTCATTTGGAGCCCCTGCCCTCACTAGCTACTTTTTTCCAACACACACCAAGCAGTTTAAGACCTTTAAATTGTTGACTCTTGCCAAATGCAGCTGAATTAATCAGCAGATTCAAAACTTGCTGGGAAGTAAGACATAATTCTACACACAGACAGAGATTTTTAACTCCTAGAGAATCAGACTTGATGTGTAAGAAGGAAGTAAAGCTGGTGTGGAGGAAGAGAGGAATAGGAACTGAGCAACCATCTGGACATTCCTAAAGCCTAGATTCACCAGCCATGTACACTGTAACCCACTGGAACACAGACTCAAGATGCTAGGAACTCAACAGCCAGGTCTGTGTAGAGACAGACTGTGTCTATGTTAGCAAACTAAGCAGAGCCAGGAAATAACCCAAATCCTGACATACTGTCCAGGCTGCTAAAGTCTCAGCAGTGCTACGTGAGACCATTTTGGTCTGAGCACCTGAATGCTCTGCAAGCCCATACTCAGACATGATGCTGAACAAGGAACATCATCCCAGTAGTTTGGACACAGCCAACTCTCTTTTCTGAGGGTGACTTGAGCAGGCCAGGCTGGGCCAGTTGGCTCCAGGACCAGCAAACAGTCCCTGAGGCTTTATATTTACTAGGGAGAAGCAGCCAGAGAAGCTGAGACTACATCATGTGTTGCTGCTGGCCCAGCTTCCAGCTCATGGAGTGTGGATGGAGAAGTCAGAGGGAGATCAGAACTCTGTCCACCTCTGGCTCTTCCCAGGAAAGCTGCTCTGAGGCTGCAGTGTGTGCAGACACACACAACTCCCTGTTCCCAGAGCCTCAGCTGATGTGCTCACAGCAGAACGTGCCTTCAGAACATCCCTCCTAGACAATGATCTCATGTTTTTCCACAATACAAGGGCTGCTAAATTGATTTTTTTTTTCCAGTCCTTTTGTGGAAGAGTGGGATTCATTACATTGTAAGACAAGATGAACAGAGCCCCATAAAGAGCCACTTCTGCTGCATGCAGGAGTTGAGTGCTCAGTGCCCTCAGCCATGAAAGAGAAGGCAGGAGCAGAAACAGAACTCACTCTGAGGTCCTTAGACCTGGGCTTGAGCCTTTTCTCCCCCACATTTCATATACTCCACAGAGTTGGCAAAATACAGATACAGAAACACATATGGACCCAAATATTTCCACAAATACCAATACACATATTAAGATATTTACACAATTGGTCTACTTATATCTGCCCGATTTCTAAAGCATATACTCAGTATATATATATATATATATATATAGTTATATGTATGAGCATTTAAGCTGGTTTAGATATATGCTTATATCACACACATATACAGATAAAATACATTAAATACTGGTTGGGGAACAGCTCATGCCATGTGCCCTGAACCATTTTGGTAAAGGTGCTTTCAGGGATGAAATAGCAATAGTAATCTGCTAGAAAAGTACTCACAAGTGCTGGACTGACTTTGTTTCCCTGTGCTAGCCTGTACTGCACATCTGCATGTACACACACAAAAGCCAACAGGAGCTTTGGGTAAACTTGGATACAGAAGAACCCCTTTATGAGCACTTCAGCAAAAAAAAAACCAAAACATGTTTTGGGTCATTTCCACGAGTGACAGAATAACAGCTCTCACTAGCATGATGAATTCTATTTTAATTCCTCCTGGACTTAAAAAAAAAGAAACTGTTACAGACTAAAAAGTAGAAGAGAGGGTCAGGTAATCACCTCCAGTATTAAATCATGTGTTCAGAAATTATAAGAATGCACAGTATCCAAGCCCTTCCAGCTCTGCTCAAAAGTAACCATTATTTAAAACTGACCTTTTCTTAAGGCTTCAAGCTCCTATTCCAAATATTCCCAAATACTTCATCATTTATACAGATCAATTCAGGAGCTTATATTGGTGTCTGGGAAGTCTCCATCTCTGAACCATCTAGCCTGATACCTGGTTAGAAGATGGAAATATTTCCCTCCTCTTGATCTCACAGGCTTGTATTTTTGTATCCTACTTGCTATAGGGCACTGAAACCAGATCCCTGTCCTTCAGGTCCCTGTCTAACTTGAAACTTTGGGTGGACTCATTCACTCCTACAGCCAGGACTTTGAAATACACCCTACCTGCCCCTTGCCAGGCTCTTCTTACAGGCAGTAAGTGAAACAGCAAAGATCTTTAGGAAATTAAGTAAATCAGAAGTATGGTAGCATGATCATGCATATGCAACATATTGAAAACACAATAAAATAAGCTATATTCCTCTTTAAAAGCAAGTAAACAAATAAAAGGACATAAAACAAAGCCTCACAAGCATCTTGAAATAAAACCTGATTCTAGCCGAGTCTACAGAATTTCATTTCCTAACAAGCAGAGAATTTTTATTAGAGGCTTTTTATCAGAAAATTGTAAGGCTGGGGGAAAAGCAGCTGGGTATTTCACAAAGGGAAGGAGAAAGCTTATAAATTAACCAGTTGGCACAGTCCTAACTATAGTATCATGAACAGTGCTGTTATAATATTATTGCTGTAGGTTAATGTGATCCTTTATACAGCCTTTTTTCTTCCCCAGTAGCCCACTTTCAAAAAGTAAAATGGTTTCATTTGAATTGCAAATCTCCACACATATATAGTTTTATTCTTCTGGAGGGGGATGAGTGACAGTGCTACAGTAGAGTTAACAAACCTTACACACTTTTAAATCCATTTCTGGTATTGAGAGCTAACAGAGCTGAAAACTGAATGGGTAAAGGCTCTGCTCTGGCATTCATCCCTTTATGGGAGCCTTGAAAGGACCGTGTGGAGGGAACCTGACAGAAATTTCATGTCCTGCTAACTAGAACTCGGTCCAAGGTAGGAAAATAAAAGGTTAGGGCTGCTTTCTTTTATATACTTCCATTCCTGGGGGCCAGTGCTTTCAAAACTGAAACTAGGGTCTGTGCAGCCTGTTTGATTCAGCTGGTCCTTCAGCTTAATGGACCAAAGGCCCCACAAAATATCTGAGCCAAACCCTTGGAAAGATTCCGTGCCTCCTGTACATGAACCCTTTAGCAGGGGTGGCAGCCCCAGCAGATTTTTTTTAAAGTAGAGGAAAAGATGCAATGTGAAGCAGAGAATGGCCTCCTAACAACATTCCTGTGCTTGTCAAGCTGGTTTTAGGTCCAGGACAAAGCATAACCTCCATATTGCCATAAGCAACAACTGGTTTTCTTAGCACTTTTTTCTTATTTCTCCCCTACCTATATCAAAATCCAGGTCTTAGACAGACCTTGAGGCCCCCTGGGAATAGAGGAAGTGGCAGTTCCATGCTGGCAAGAAAACTCTCACTTTTCCATAGCAAAGGTGTGGGCAGGCTGTGGTGACCCAGTAGTTGTGCTTCTCAGTCAGGTATTGCCTGGACAACAAACCTGAGGCCCAGGACAACACCCAAGGGACACAGCAATGTCCTACTGAGTTAACTTGCTCATCTTTACCCTAACCTTTTTTTTAAAAAAGCAAATGCCAGACCCCAAAGTGAAACACAAGCACATTTTTGTAAGAGGGAGAATCCAATGTATGGTGTGTTCAAGAGGACAAGGGGGATCCACACCAAAGCTGTGCTCAGGGGGTCAGTAAGAGGAAAATCTTCCTCATTTTGGGTCTTCTCTCTAACTCCTGGGCTGACAAGTGTATCTGGTGCATTAATGTTGGATGGAACAACAAACATTCCAGGCCTTTTCTCCTGCTTCAGTGATGCAAAGCTGAATGAGGTGGTTAGCCAGGCATGTGGCTGCTTTGCAGCACTGTGGGAGCAGCAGAAAACGCTCACACTGCTCCTAGAAATCTAAAAGCAATGTAATGGCTGGAAGTTCATCTCCTGGATGGCAACAGCAAATGGTTGGGGTTCTAGAAACATGGAGAATTTGACATGGCTTTCATTATTTCTTGTAAATATCAGCAGTTATAAGCAGAAGACTGAATATCTGCAGGGATTACTTTTCATTCTAGTCTCATCGTGAACTCAGACTCAAACAACAGAAATACACTGAGTGAAACTCAACTCAGGTCAGCTCAATCCCAGAGTTACCACTTCTTGAAAGCAAATTCCAACTTTGAAAAGTGATGGCAATCATTGTAAATAATGCTGCAATGTAATAACATGTAAAAACAAATAAACAGAGCTTGACATTTTCAGAGCAAAAGTTAAAAAGGTTGAACACTGCTCATCTGCATGATAAAAAACAATGTTTGTTTTTCAAAGTTGAAATTTTCAGAACCTAGAACCCTAGAGAGTTTCTTTAAGAAATGATGGCTGATCCTTTTTATCTCTGAATAATGTATTTATCACTTCTGTAACGTATTCATTATTTAAATGTATTCACCAAACATGTTTTATAAAAGATACTTCGTCTACTGACAATTCACAGTCAAATCTCAGTGAACATTAAATATTCAGAGCCCAAGCTCTTTTGAACACTGAATTGATATGCTTCACTTCTGTTAGGTTTCTTTGTTCTCTGAAGAGAGATAATACTTAAAATTACATTTCCCACTCTGATTGACTTGCCTACAAACTTGAGATTGAAGTTTGTTGTTATTTTGGTGCAGTCTCTGAATTGTCTTTATCAGTGAGTGTTTCAGCCCTGATGTTTGTTTGTTAAGAAAGCCACAGAAATTGAAAACAAAGGAGAACTCAAAAAAGGACCTTAATATTTTAATATCTATGTATCAAAATTGTCTAGTCACAAGGAGTATAATTTTTAACATTTTGGAAGCCACAGGCACATGCAGAGGAATGGAAAGGCATTAATGTGTCTAGCTCTTGGTTTATGGGAACAGCCTGGATTCCACATTTTTAACCTGGATTATAAAAGTCAATCTGACTTGTGCCCTTACTTATCAACTTTTATTAATTTAATTAAAAACAAAAAAATCAGACTATTGTAAGTTAGCTACCTACCTGTATTAGTGCTTCCAGGGGAACTTTCTGTACAGATAAGGCAGTAAAGAGAATGAATCACACAGGTTTTATTCCACATTTTTTTCATGCCAAATTAGTATGATTACTACTAATCATATCAAGTATCATTAATCATTATCAGTAATCATTAGTAAGGTTTTTTCCTTCACCATGACATGGTAACTAATTGGGTATCACTGGTTCTTGTCCTCATTACAAAGTAGCTGTTGCCACTTCCCCTCAGTAGGAAGTGATCCAGGAGAGATGAAGGCTCCAATTCACTTCTCTAAAATACCATTTCTCCCCTTTTATGTGAAGTGATCTTCAATCATTTCATGTAGATGAAAGAGAAAGTTGAAACCTAGTCCAACTTTATATTCTCTTTCCTAGAATTACCATTTACCTACCCCAGCTTAACGTCCTACATGTGAAGTGCAGAGCAGTCTGTCTGAATGATTAAGCCTATCTTCTAGGAGAGCTGGATGTAACACATAGGAGAAGTAGTGCTAGATTTCTCCCTGGGAAAGAGGAATCTTTAATACAAGGTAAGGAAAATTTTATTTCAGTGGAAATGAAAAGAAATAAATCTTATGTGGGAAAAGAGAGGAATTGTGCATAAATTTAGAGTGCAGGATGACCAGCATAAGGCTAACCTGCCCTGAAAAATAATGAAAACTTCATGAAGTGTCTAGTTAGAAACACCTTTAATTAAAAGGGCCTTCCATTGCTAGCAGTATGCTAATGAAAGGCTCTGCTCCTTCCAGCATTTTGACTTTCCAACTGAAACACTTGGACCCAGAAATAGTGCAGGAAAGGACACAACATACTTAAAAACTGCAGCAATGTAAGTTCAGAACTGTGTTACAGATGCCTCCTGGATCACTGGAAGTCCAGCCTGACTTTTCACTGCCTCAGCTCATCCAGCAACTGAAATTAGAGAGACCTGTAGAAAACTGACTTTGGACAGGTGACTGCAGGAGGCAAAAATGTAAGTTTAGGGCACTAGAAAAACTACAGAAAAGTGTTATCATGTTTAAAAACCACTAAATCACAGAATATCACCACGTGCCAAAAGGATAATGCAAAGCTTTAAACAACTAGGACATGAAAAAAATGCTTTCTGTTTGCCAATGCTTTATCTTGCTTTATCCCTCATTTAACATGCTACAACCCATGAACAAGAAAACCTGCTTCAAGTCATTAATTAATTTTATAGGTACAAATATAACTACTCCATGCACATAAACACAGACACACATGCTCAATGTCCACAGTTCCATATACTTCCTCAGAAAACATGCTTCATATTTTTCCCACTTTTAACAAACTAGAGTTTTCATGGACTTATGCATGTGGTGTTACCATGCTCTCCTCAGAATCTGGAGTGGCCTGAAATGCTCAAAGACTTCCTAGAAAAATATTTGTGAGAAACAACCTCAGGAAGCTGGACTGACACTCTTGGAATGCAAAGATCAAGGGTTCATTTTCACTATTTTTACTATAAACAAAAAACCCCACTACAATTGCAGTGGCATCACTGGGGGAGGCAGAAGGAGGAGATGAGGAACAGTTGGAAGGCTGGAAAAAATACAAATGATTATTTGATAGCTTTAAGTATATTCCTTTAGTACTATTCATATCACCATGGCAATGAATATACCCCAAGCCTTTTAGCCAAGAGTTTCATTTCTACCTAATTCAGTACTAACATCACAAATCTGGAGGCTGTTTAAAGTGCTTCTATGTGAATTTTTTAACTTTTCCCTGATAAAACAAACAAACAGAAAACCCCAACCAAACAAGAAAAGCAGAAGTTAGAAGAAATAAAAAGAGCTCTGATCCTGACTACACAAACCGTCAGGAATTGTTTCATGTTAAACATCAGCAGCCCCAGTCAGTGCTGGCATGTAGAGATAAGAGATTTACACCTCCACATGAGAGCTCATACAAACTGTTTCTTGTTTACATCCCTACTAGGAGCTCACAGCAGTCACCCAGATTATTTCACTTGATTTGATTTGATCCCTTGTTCCCTAGGGCTCATTTACCAAGTCCCACACAAGGCTATTCATGCCCCTTGGGAAGAGCCCAAGTTGAGCATTTGTGCTCACAAAAGCTGCAGCCAGATAACACAAAGTGGAGCCCTTGTCTCCACCATGCCCTTGCTTTCACACCATCTCACCCATGTTCTCACTCAGCCAACTTCTAAGGCAAAGGAGTAAAACAATTTTCCATGCTGTTTCCATGCTTTTCCCTCCTACCTCAATCAATCAAATACAAAAATGGGGTAAAGTGAGAACATGCCAGGGACAGGTATAAGGTTGGCATCTTTGGTTCCCGTGGCATTTGTTGTAGCCCAGGTTTCCTGACACAGCCTTTATGTTACAAACAGTAAGAAAAGTCAGAGTCCCTGAAGAAAAAGTACCTCTGGGTAAAACCAAAATATATTCCCAGCAGTCCTCTGAAATACCTGGTTTTTCTCATGGACAGGAGCATGCAAGAAGTGTGTGTGACAATGATGAGCCCCTGGTTTTGTTTTTCATCGATTGCTCGGTTAAGGCAAAGGGGATCTCATTGTATTCCACAAGAAATCTATAAAAGCAGTTTCCTTGCTTTCTACACAAACACAGAAAAATATAGGTGACTTCTGGGAAGTTATTGTCAGCACACTGTCAAACCATAAACTTCCTGTGGCTTTGTGCAGGGTAGATACATGAATGAGCTATCAATTTCTGCTCTTTAGTTTAGCCTCCCTGCTGATTGGATCTCTGCACTCTTAGCACAGTGTTGGAATAGCCAGGATATGCCATGCTTATGGAAGAAAATTAAGGACCTGAAACCACAACTAATAAAATTCTCTTTTGCATTTTCTTGAATGCAGCCAAAGAGCAGAGGCTTCTAGACCATCATCCAAAAATAAATGGTATGAATAGATATCTGAACTTGTTATGATTCATTTGCACGTGATCTGGAAATAAAATGTCTGGAAAGTATTCTGAAAGGAAATTAAAGACAGAGTTCCTATGAAGAGCTTAAAAATAAGAGCAGGAAACAATAAATGATATTTAATCTATAGTAAGGCAACTAAATATAGCAGTGGAAACCCAGAAACCTTTTCTCCAAGGCAGAGAGGCAGGTAGAAGTCAGTAGCATTTAACAAGAATTAAAGCTAAGGACAAGGATGAAGCAGGAGCTCACAGATGAGTTTTGCTGGATGTGAGAGCTGTCTGACCAAAAAGTCCCACTGACCTAGAAACATTTAACCTGAATTCCATGTCAGGATGAAGCTGACAGCTGAGCCACTTTGGAAGTTCACAACTTCTCTCCTCCCTGGTTTTCCCGGGACATCCCAGATGATTGGAAGTTGGGGAATGTCACACCAATCCACAAAAAGGGACAGAAGGAGAACCTGGAAAACTCCAGGCCCGTCAGCCTGACCTCAGTGCCTGGCAGGGTTATGGAGCAGATCATCCTCAGTGCAATCACACAGCACCTGCAGGATGGGCAAGGGATCAGACCCAGCCAGCACGGGGTTAGGAAGGGCAGGTCCTGTCTGACCAACCTGAGCTCCTTTTATGATCAGGGGACTGCCTGGGGATGAGGGGAAGGCTGTGGATGTGGTCTACCTGGACTTCAGCAAAGCCTTTGACACTGTCTCCCACAGGATTCTCCTGAAAAAGCTGTCAGCCCGCAGCTTGGACAGGGGCACTCTGTGCTGGGTTAGGAACTGGCTGGAGGGCCGGGCCCAGAGAGTGGTGCTGAACGGGGCTGCATCAAAATGGCGGCCGTGGTGTCCAAAATGGCGGCCGTGGTGTCCAAAATGGCGGCCGTGGTGTCCAAAATGGCGGCTGTGGTGTCCCCCAGGGATCAGTGTTGGGCCCAGTTCTGTTCCATATCTTCACTGATGATTTAGATGAGGGGATTGAGTCCATCATCAGCAAATTCGCAGACGACACTAAGCTGGGGGGAGTGTGGATCAGCTGGAAGGCAGGAGGGCTCTGCAGAGGGACCTGGACAGACTGGAGAGTTGGGCTGATCCCAACGGGATGAGGTTCAACACGGCCAAGTGCCGGGTCCTGCACTTTGGCCACAACAACTTTGGCTCCAGGCTGGGCACAGAGTGGCAGAAAGGGACCTGGGAGTCTGGATTGCCAGGAAGCTGAACAGGAGCCAGCAGTGTGCCCAGGTGGCCAAGAAGGCCAATGGCATCCTGGGCTGGCTCAGGAACAGCGTGGCCAGCAGGTCCAGGGAAGGGATTCTGCCCCTGTGCTCAGCTCTGGGGAGGCCACAGCTTGAGTCCTGTGTCCAGTTCTGGGCCCCTCAGTTTAGGAAGGATATCGAGGTCCTGGAGCAGGTCCAAAGGAGGCAACTGGGCTCGTGAAGGGACTCGAGCACAGATCCTGTGAGGAGAGGCTGAGGGAGCTGGGGGTGTTCAGCCTGGAGAAGAGGAGGCTCAGGGGAGACCTCATCACTCTCTACAACTCCCTGAAAGGAGGTTGGAGCCAGGGGGGGGGTTGGGCTCTTTTGCCAGACGACTTTCAACAAGACAAGAGGGCAGGGTCTCAAGTTGTGCCAGGGGAGGTTTAGGTTGGAGATTAGAAAGAATTTCTTAAGGGAGAGGGTGATCAGGCATTGGAATGGGCTGCCCAGGGAAGTAGTGGATTCTCCGTGTCTGGAGATCTTTCCAAAGAGCCTGGATGTGGCACTGAGTGCCATGGGCTGGGAACTGCAGTGGGAGTGGATCAAGGGTTGGACTTGATGATCTCTGAGGTTCCTTCCAACCCAGCCAATTCTATGATTCTGTGATAACCAGGGCCCATCCCACATCTGATCTGCAGACTCCTTTAACAGGCAGAAAACTAACCAAGGGGAGAGGAGTCAACAAATAACCCACAGAATTGCTGGCAGTCAGAGAGTTCCAACCAACTTAAGGTGGGGATCCAAACAGTGTAAGAAGCAGGATAAAACAAGTGGCAGAAAAAAACCCAGGGAGGACCAGAAAAGTATCGTGCAGAACCTTCTGTTTTTACCACATCAAGGAGTTAAGTTGACTTGGCCATATCATATAGCTTCACCCCAAAGAGCTGTCTGATTTACTGCTGGCCTCTCTGAGGACATATGATATATAGGCTTGTAAAGGTTTTTCATGGGATAGAACAAATTTTTACTTTAAATAACACTAAACAGATTTTTACAAGGTCAGGAGATAATGATGTAACATTCTTGCCTGTTTTCCCTCATCATGTGAGATACACCTTACACCAAAGTTCAAGGGAATGTACATTGCCCTTGAGTGAACCTCTCCTGCTCTGCCCTTTTTTCTCTTTTCTTACACACTGGCTTGGCTAACCTCCTGTCAGGAGGTCCTGGATATCAGCAGCATAGAATTCCCCCTCCCATCCTTTGTCTTTTCAGATTCCCACTCCTCTCTATCACTCCATGGCCAAGATGACTTTGCAGATCTGCCCCCTCCTTCCCAGTGTAAAACAAACCCTTCTTCCAAATCGTGTGTTATACAGCTTAGCTACCCCTGGCAGCCCAGCTGAACCACTACACTTCTTCAGAGTGCCACAGAGTCTGACTGACACCCCTACACCACCATGATATGGACAAGCAGCTAGGGACAAGCCCCAGGGCTCACTGCTAACATCTGACCTGAAAAATCACTGAGGAAGGAAGCTCTGGGTATTGGGCTTTTAGCTAAGCCTTACTTTGCTCTTATTTGCTCCTGTATGCTTTATTAGTGAAAGGAAAATCAAAGTGATTACAGAGAATCAACCAAAACAAGTGGCTTGCTCACGAGACAGGGGTACAGAGAGCAGAGCTGCTCATCTGTACCTGGAAGTTACAAACACATCAGAATTCCCAAACATTTAATCCTCCCCTTGACTCCTGTCAGAAAGCAGCTATATGGATGCCCCCATTTCATCCACATTCAGCAGCAAAAGAAAACTGAGGGGCTGATTAAGTAAGCAGAGACTAATGAGACACCTCCCAATCAAGAATCCAAAGGGAATTTTGGGAAATACGGTTTTGGGTGTAGATGAATGGTAAGAACAGGATTTCAGGGGAATCATTCTATCTGGAACTAAAAGGAAAGTTAAAGAGATGTCCCAAGTAGACTTTGTGGATTAAACTTCATTACACATTATTTATCTTGTTTGTATTTCCTTGTCCTTGTCAGCAGAACTTAGCACAGAACTCTGTTCCCCCCCTTTCCCCAGTCTTGAATATTCTGATCTGCTGCAAAGAGTTCTTACAGTCACATTAGACTGTTTCATTTTGTACTTGACATTTTCTTCCTTCATTAGCTGTCACGGTATATTCTTCAGGGAAAAAGAGTAATCTCCTGTAAATTATGGTGGTGCTGAGTTTAGTATCATGCTTGCCTGGAAACTGGAGCTTTGTAAACCCAGGCAGCAGCAGTGTGAGTGTCTTGCAGCCCAATTTCTTCTGGCTGAACAAACACGAGCACTCAGCTCTGTGGTTTGGTCTTTAATTTGTTTTGGTACTCCTGGAAGTTAGCTTTGTATTTTGTTTTTGAGCACAAAGGAAATTATGCAAATAAAAAACATTAATAAAGCACGAGGGATATATAACATTGAATATGCAGGGAAAGAATGAAAGGATGATGAAAATTAATTAAAAGTAATGCCTGGGGTTTAAATCAGCCACGTAAATTGCTCTGCTGATTTCATGGCTGCAAAAGATCAGTCTGGGCCACTCTGTTTCACTCCTGATATTCAGAAGGTTTTGCTGGACTACAACCTGACATTGAGCCTCACCTCATCTCTAAGTGCCAGCTTCTGCCTCCCTCTATAAAGCCACTGCTCTCTGCTTTCTGGATGAAAAGTTCATTATCTACTTCTGGGTATTCCCCAGTAGATGCAGATCCATTACAACCTGGTTTCTGATCCTCCCTGTCCTGTCCAGTGCCTCTGTGAGAACAGAAAGGTTGTTTTCAGTTGTCAGCTCCTCTTAGATCAGAGTCCTGCTCCAGGAGATGGAAAATCCTCAGCTCAGCCATAGCTTTGCAACTCCTCTAAAAGTAGGGCTGAAAGGTTTTGGCTCTTTGCATGGAGTCTGTTGTCACACTTAGCACAGGGCACACTGAGGTCTGAATTCTATTTTCAGTTTTTGAAATTAATTTGTAATAGCTTTTCAGGAAAAAGTGAGGGCCAATTTATTTTTAAATATTATCTCTAATCTTGTATGTCTATATATAGATGCATGAAGCCAGACTTGCTGAAGAAACCAGAGCGTATTCAAGCACCTAAATAAAGGTCAGACTTCCAAAAATGATCTGCAAGCTGGAAGTTCTCACCACACTCAAAACATTAAACTCTTGGAAGCTTTGCAATACACTCAGACATCTAATGAAGAGCTGAGTTCTTCTAAAAACCCTGTCTCAGTTGTGAATACCAACACCTCAGGAATATCTGCTCACTCCAGACTGGCTTCAGAGAAGTTAATTACTTACAATTCCTGGTTACTGTGAATCCCTATTTTCTCTGAAAATCAGAGCCTTAGCTGCCTGCTCAGAAATGGAGATGCAAAACAGGAAATTCACTTTGTGCTTTCTAATTTGAAAATATTAATCTCTGTTGAAGTAACACAGGATTTAATTAGTAACATTTCTTAAGGACACTAAGCTCAGAGGTAGAAAATACAAAACGTGTACTTACTAATAATACTCTCTAAAAAGGAGCATTTTCAGGGCTCCAGAAAGCTACATTAAAGTTAAAATAGTTTTGTTAGTGGAAATGCCACTATATTCATGGTAAAAGAGTGAAGACAAGAGCCTTCCACTGGGAATTTTTGGCTGGGTGTGATTCTGAGTCCTTTTACACATGCCATAACTATTTCATGACTCTGAAAATATCTGTTTTATCAATTAAGATATAAATAAAAAAATAAGCAGTGGATGACACAGGGTTGATCTTAAAATGCATGAATATCAACATGAGTTCCATGGTGACACTTAATAGCTTATTGTCCAAATGCTTCAGTTCCCACTGGCACTAAATTAATATTTTGTTCAACTGTAACTGCACCAGAATGATGTTATTACAAAACAAGGATTTTTTCATCACTCACATAACATGAAGTTGTCCTTAACTTAGCTTGCACTAAAATCACCCCAAAACTAAGAAGGCTTTTTCCCATCCCTGCTTCTCCTTTCCTTCCCCACACCTTCAAATGGCTACAGTGCTACTTTTGATACTGCATTTTGAAAGCATAGTGGTGGTACAATTTTAAATATAGTTTTAATTTTCAAATGTAATAAAAAGGAAAAGCCTTCACGTTTCACACTGGAATGTACTATTTCAATCACAGCATTTTGCAACAAAAATTAATATTTTTTTTTCCTCAGGAGAGGAGGAAAATAGTAAAAAAGCTAACATAGGAATGAATCTTTGCCTATAATTTGTTTTACTACAGCAACTCAAAACACTTAAAAAGAGCTGATGAAAATGCCTCTAAAATAACCTCTCTGCAAAATGTAAGTATTAAAGCAGCTGTAAATAGAACTGTTTCATTTCAAATGCTGTAGGATATCCGGATTAGGAGACAGACATTAGAACATTTTATCCTACAATACCTTAGATGAAGAAAGAATTAAAACAAACAGGAAATTCTGAAGGAAGTCCCATATAACTCTCAATATTCCAAGCTCCAAACTAAGTTCCCTCTGATTATTTTTTTTTGTACATCTAAAAAGACAAATTAACTAGATTTAAAGACTGGCTTCCTGCATCTGAATATGTTAATAATCCTGGCCAAAACCCCTGGAACAAACCCATTCCATGGACTTGAGTGATTTTATTTTGCATCTAGCTGTTACACTCCAGCCTGAGGAACCTGCTGGGACATTGAACATTTGCAGATTTTTTTACATTCTTGATGGCAGGCAGATTTCTTGGGGAAGCTCTTGGTGTTTCAGGGTTTTTTGGGGGGAGGAGGGGAACAAATCAGATTGGTAATTTCATAATACTGAGAGGAAATAGTATCTGCACTAGAATGTGAAGATTTTAATTCAATTTCCCACTGCAAAATGTATATCCCTGTGAACTAAGCTGCTGAACAGACAATGTGCTCAGCATAGCTGTGACCTGCAGCAGCACAACTGACACCCAGACAGACTCTTTGGGGTTTCACACACAAAAGGACCACGTTTTCCAGTATTTCACAAAGCAGCAGAAAAACCCAACCCTGAAGAGCAGGCTGCCTCCCTGTGGCAAAGGAATCCAGGAGAGCCCAAGCAAACCACTGCCCCTCAGGTTGTGTTTCCTACACCCAGCACTGTGTTCTGGGCTCAAGGATCATAAAACATAAGCACAAAGCAAGACCCTCTGCTTCCAGAGCTGTTTGAGAATACAGATAAATATTTCCAGTGCCATCATACGGATTCAAGCATCACTACCTTCCACCATTCCTCTAAGGAAGATCTCCTCTTTGTGCTGTGGCAGGAACCTCCAGAATAAAACCACAAACCAATAAAAAAAAACAAACCTCAAAACCTCTGACACTGTAAAGTTTAAATCATACATTCTGGTTAGCTTTTTATTTGGTTTAATTAAGCATCATTATGCCAAGCCTCTCTTGGGGTCATCCTAACATAGATATGAGTCTGTCTTTATAAAGTCACAGAATTTCACAACACAGGAAAAAAACCCTAAAATCAGGCTAGCAAACTCTTTCATGGTGGATTTTAGATTCCAGTCCTAGTTAAATCCCCTATTTACTAGTAATACTAAAGCACTATTTATATTAGCCATATAAATATTAAATCTAGAAAGAAAATTCTTCATTCTATCCAACCTAGAGGTCAACAACAGGGTTTCTTCTTAGTCTTACACATTTTTATTCTTTCTACATTAAGTTCTCATCCCCATGAATCCCTCCCTTGGAAGAAAGCTGAGACTAAAATGCCTCAGCAAAACACAGTGAGAACAGCTGAAGTTAAAGAAGGCAAAGCCAGTTCCTGAAAGACTTCTTCCCTCTGTATGCTGAGCACAAAGACAGGAAAAGTCCAGTCATGCTGTTTAAATAGGATATAGATAACATAAAAGAATAATAAAATACATAGAATAAAATTAGGAATAAAAATAGCATTGTGTTGTTGCAATGTTATTATTTATTCCCGCTGTTATAATGCCCAAAGTTCTTAAAGAGAATCAGAGTTTTACTCTTATCAGGTGCTTTATAAACAGAGAGCAGGACTTGGACCCAGCTGTACAACTTGACAGTTTCCTGAGAGCCCTTCTCTAAGGGCAGCATTTCCCCAGGCATGGCTGCATTCTGTGTACAGCTCCACATCACGAAAGAATATATTATCTAACTTAAATCAAAATAAAAGACATTAGAGTTTTAATTAGCTAAGGGGTCAGAGAGCTGATATATACCCAACTAAAAGCTGAACTCATAGGAAATATATATAATTCCCAAATAGCACTGGTGTTTGTTTGAGGCACCTAAAATTATAGTGCGTGCACTTGACTTTGGATATCTCTCCTCTTTCTATGTTAATCCCTTGCTGTTATTCTCTGATACTTATTCTATATATTCCCTTAATCACACAATGAAATAGTTAATGAAAGTAATAAATAATAGATTTTAACTGTCAACCTAGAACCTCACCAATCTGAAAAGCAGAATAAAACTTATTCAATCACAACTGTGCATACACACACACTAGGGAAGATTTTTGGTTGTAAGACACAGCTTCAAAGGAAAAAAATCTTCAGGTTTTTGTTCATCTGTTTTGTTCCTCCACTGCAGGCAGATGAAACCTGTCATGGTTATCATTATATTCTGAACTGCTCTAATTTGAAAATAATTTTGAAGTCAAGGTCTTATGATACTTTGTGACCTCCTTTTCTCTTTCTCTGGAATATTCTTGGAGTGACTTAAAAGAGAACTTGACATATGGTCTATTGGACTAAACAGGAAAGTAAGAAGGACAGATTGTTGCTAAAATACTTTGTATTTCCTTTTGTATTGGGTGTATATTACATGAGTTGGAAGCAAATGAGGCTTGTCAAAATGTACAGTCAGATAGACTTTGGATTAAAGAACAGGCTACAAAAAGAGATTTTAAATTTACCAGATAATAGAAAGTATGACCATGAGGGGATGGAGCCTAACAAAATCCTGACCTGCAACTGCAAGGAAATTCTTATAATTCACCTGTGTACTTATTATATAAGCTAGGATTTCAAGCCCTGTGAATTTGAAACTCATAATCACAGTACCAATAAAAATAGATCTTTTTCTTTAGTGTCCCTCTTAAAATAGAGAGCAAAGACAGCTCCTCAGGGGTCACTATACTGTACTTCTGCACCTGAAAGCAACACTCTATTAAAGAGAAATAGCACTGTTCTTCTGACAATATAGTAAAACCTCTTTTAAAAGGTTTTTTAAAGAGGTTTTTTGCTAAATTTTTGCTAAAATTAACTGGAAAGCTCCTCTTACCTACAACAGCCTACGATACATCCAAGAAGCAGAACCATACTAAAAGGTTCTGCAATAATCCCAGCAAAGCTGATGTACCAAAAACAGCTTATGATGAATGAGAACTTCTTTACACAGGATCTTTAAAAAAACAAAACAACCAAAACAAAGAAGGGATTTTCTGTTCCACATCCTTCAGTCATCTCAGAGAAATGAGGATGGAGAACTCCTTCCTCACGGACACTTTTCTCTGGCTGGAGACCAGGGGCCAGTTTGATGCCATATTTCAGCTTCTGTGTTTTGAAGAATATTTTAAATATTTTAAATATTTTAATAATTACCTGATAAATGTATGGAGAAGCAACTGAAATTTTTGGAGGGGGGAATTTTTCTTTCCTCAGTATAAAGAAAACTTCAGGAGGTGCTTTTGCCAACCCTAGGAAGGCTTTGACAGGAAGATGTAACCTCCAGCCTTGCCCCAGCCAATCTGAGCTGCATTTAATTGCTCTGTCTGCAAAGCTGGGAAGAAATTTCTCTTTGTGTACTGTAAAATAAAACCTATAAATTTCATACAGCTGGGAAACAATATCTCTAATTCAGACCTGCTGGCAACGCACCAGAGCACTTCCCTTGTTAAACTCTCTGAGACCATCCCTGCTTTTCAGCCTTGCTTTTAGGTGCTCTGAAGATGCCAAAAATCTAAACAAGAGGAGAGCACAATCACTGGGAAACTCCAGGGATAAAATGTGTTCACAGCAGAAGCACATTTAATGGAAATCCTGAGAGCATTTCAGATTTTTGGGTTGTTTGTGGAGCTGGGGAAGGACCTGTGAGAAGAAACACTGGTCAGCCTCACTGAAATGCAAACCACATGTATGCCCTCTCCTTTCTTTTTTCCTTGATTTAACAGATCTTCCTCAGTTTCAAGCTACTCCTTATAAATCCCCATGTCTAACAGCATGTGGACTTTTATGAGATAAACCTCAGTAGCACTAAGAACCCAGTTAGCTTTAAAAAAGTTCAGCTTTACAACATTCCATCAAATAAACTTGCAAAGATGAGGAATTTATGCAGGAAAAGACAGAAGCTTTCTCATCTATGATTCATGTGTCTGACAGTGTGAGTACTCAGGACAGTTTGAACATGCTCCCAAAATGTGGCCATTTTTAGTGCTGGAAAATAGGATGGGTTAAGGCATATCCACATCACAGAGTAAGTCAGCCAGCAAATCTTTTCCAGGAGACTCCCTCACTGAGACAGAACATGCTGGAATGGGGACACCTGTCACATAAAAGTATAAAAAAAGGTAACAACAAGACTTACTTCACCACTGAGATATAGTTACCCAAGGAATTTTGCTGGCAACCAGACCTTACTAACAGAGGGGAGGTGGACAGAGTCTTCCCAGTTTCCAGCTAATATACCTAAAACTAGCAAATTTATAGCCCAGCCTGAGCCCAAGCTGTGTAAAAACACAGTCACTGAAAACCTGGGAAAACATTTCTTAAAAGGAAGAAAATGATTATTTAAAGTTGATAAAGAATGTAGGTTTTTCACTGACCCATCACTGAAATGTCTGATGTTGTAAATGTCACCACTTTATAGGAATGGAAACCACAGCCCTGATGTCTGGGCAGGTCTGAGGCAGTCCCCATCCCCAGGCATGGACCTGCTTTCCACAGCCTCCCAATAAAACGAGCACATCTCTTACCACCCTCTGCTGAGCAGCCCCTCTGCCCTTACCTTTCTCTTCAGCATTTTTTGTTATTCTTTTAAAGAAGGATATTTTGAATAGAAGAAGTCATAAAATCAAAGAAGACATGAAGAGGACACCAAGAAAATTATTTTTTTTTATTCCTGTGTGTCACCTCTGAAGCATAAAAAACTGTTCCTAAACTGACCTCAGAATTCCCACATTGCTTAACTGCAATATTAATATTGCAATATTAATAACACTGGATTCTTCTAGGCCTCCATCTGAAACCAAGTGGCAAATAAAGAGGTAGATTAGGGATGGTCTGCATAGGAAATTCATTTCTAAGTGATGTACACCATGTGGAAATTAAATCTGGTTTTATTCTCCAAAATATCTTTATAATACTGCTAACTGACTGGGTAAAAGAGGAACTGGATTATGGTTGGAACACATCTCTGGTTGTAACAAGCACTTTGTTCCTGTGTCTTATCTTTCTTCTGCTTTCTCTATCAAATTTTCAGGGCAGTGGATCTTGCACTAGGTGCCTGGAATAGTTCACACACATTTGGGGAGCTGGTCTTGTCCCGTTGTAATGCCAGGAAAATAAAGAACTAGTAATAGTAATAGTAATATTTGGATGCAGCACAAGAACTCTTCACCTGCACAATGGGGATAGAAGTTACCGAATGTATCAGGAGCTTGTGTGTGGTTTGCAGAACCTACTCTGAAAAAGTCCTGAAGGAAGGGATTAGTCACAAAGACTTGTTCAGAGAGCAGTCCTGCAGGCAAGCACTGCCAAGATGTAAAACCATTCTTACTCTTTAAAATTAGTCACAGTTCTAAAGACATTAGCAGTAGAAAAGCAGAAAAGAAAAGGCAACAGTCTCTTACTGCTCAGTAATGACAACCTTCTGACACTGGTTTCCTTATTGTCTTTAACTTAAATACATAGAAATAAAATGGTAATAAAATTATAAAACTACCAGGCTCATTTTATTTAATCCTGAGTAGAAAAAGAGCATTCCCTTAGGTATTGTTTCAGTAAGTATTGAACAGGTGCTAAAATTCTATCCCCCCCACTCTCCCTAGATGTTGGTTAGTGCTGCCCAGGGTTACATGGTGAAGCACCAGGATTTATATATTTCTATATTTATTTCTATATTTATATGGTTTTATACCTCCAGGTGTTGGTGTGAGCTGAAACCTTTTCTTCCAGACTTCTGTGAGTGTATGATAGTTACACAATGCAGAAATACAAGCTCCTGAAAACTAATTAAAACCAAATCCTTAAAAGTACATATTCCGTTTGCTTTAGAGTATCAATTAGAAAACCAGATGTCAGAGCCAGATGTCAAAGAATTATTTTTCATAAGGCACAGCTTATAGCCATGTAGCCTCCATTTATCATCTCAGATGGGAACACTTAATTTGACAGCAAACATCTTGGTTAATAGCCAATTTCAACATTAGCACTTGGTTTTGAAATTTTATGTAAAGGGATGAGATAAAAGTGTCTAATATGAAAATTCTGTTATTTCAGTTCTGTACCTCAGCATTTACAAATCATGTCTTTCTGTGCCTAGGCTGCAAATGGTTTCTGCAGCTGGGGATGTCTGGAGCAGTATGTCTCACCCAGGCACACATCTTCATCTGTGAGCACATAGGAAATATCTTTACAGAGAGATGTTGCTGACTAGGAGTGCTCCTCTGTCAAGAACTTTATCCTGAGACAACTGAAAATAAAAAGGTCTTTAGATCTGTGTTCCTTGAACATTACAAATATTTGGTAATTTCAGAGGATAGGATTTGGTAAAAAAAAAAAACAAAAAAACCCCATTTTGCATCCCGTTACTTTTGCTATGTGGCCTAAAGAGAACTTCAGCCTTAGAACTCTCAGGACAACCAATATTTAGCAGGACAAATCCTTCCTTCCTGTGTGCTTCTTCCTACATCTCTAGGTAAAACCTATGCCAGATCTTCAGCTGCTGGTAAACTGGGGCAGATCCCTTGACTTCAACACTTTCTTTAGGTTTCTTTTACCTTTGCAGCAGGGAAAAAAAAAATAAAATCTGTCCATCCTGGAGGCAGAACTAGTGAGGAAGGGGTTGATACTGACAGAGCTTACAGATCTCCCAGCCCTGATTTTAGCCCTGAACAGTCCCAGTGTAGGACTTCCTTTGAGAAGGAGTGGGAAATCACATCAAATTATGTGACAAATTTGTGAAAACAGCAAATTCATTTTCACTAAAGCCAGGATTTGACTCTCCAGATATAGTGAGAAGAGACAAATATGCTGTTTCAACTGTGACATTTCAGGTTTGAATTATTTTATCCAGATGACAAAACAGTTCTTGGCCACAGATCACACATTTTCAAATCCAAAAGGTCACCTTTAGAATTAAACCTTTAAGAAGAAAAATCAAGATGTTAATGTAGCCGTATTTCCAGTTTATGTTATAATTTGCTGTCTATACCTCAAAAATGAGGGAAAATCAGGGAATAGGCATTTTGCTGGTTTCTACTCACAAATGACAGAATGTAACAAACTAATACATAAAGAAACCAAACAGGAACATAGATGTATGTATCAAATAACTCCCTATGAATGGGAAATGGAGATGAATCATAAGACACCTGTAATTCTTCAGTGGGAGGCATGGCCAGATCACATACTGGAACTGCTAATAAGAAAACCAGAGTCTCTTAACTGCAGATTAACAGAAATAATGGCCAACATTCTTCCTTCCCTGCAGATACAGAAGAAATGTACATGCCTGCTGAACTTTGCTGCTAAAAAGGGCTTCAGAGCAGTTCTAAACAGAAAGCAGATCACCTGAAATTTTCCTTCCTAAGTTGACCTGCAGGTAAGGATAGATGGCTTCACTATGGAAGCAGTTCTCACTGGAAAAAACTACTTGTTTTTAAAAAATAAATAAAAAAAATCATAAAGAGCATGAAAAAGTAAGTGGAGAAAATATGATCATTTTGTTGGTTTCCTGCTTGATTCCCTACTAAGTGAGAAATAGGAATCTTTAAGATTCTTTCCTGTTCACAGCTCTAAGTCAGCATCACCACTTAAAGTACCCTGGAATAGAAGAGCCCAGGACCTTTATGTCCTCACCATTCAGATTTCCTCAATGTTGGTGCCATCAGGTTATAAAAAGTCACTGCAAAGAGCCTGAGGTCTGTAAGCATCCTGATCAGGATGATGAATATTTGGGTTAACTCTTCCACAAAGTTCAGAGACAGAAATGCAGCAGCCCTGCAGGTGACCAAGCTCCAGAAGCCATCCATATTCTGGCCTGCTAAAGATGGGAGCATTTAAAATTCTGCTGGAAAATAAAGGTTTTCATTGTTTTTATGATGGTTTCAGATGACTTCCACTAGTTAGGGTTTTTTTTTCCTGTTTTGGAGACTGGAAATTCCACCGTTCAAAATTGGTGGAGCAGTTGTCTTGTGAGTGCTGGGCAGAATGCAAGCAAAACAAAATCAAACCTATTATTTCAGAAAATTAGTAGATCAGAACTTACTCTTGACTTTTCTTTCCAGTTCTGGAAAAAAACCCAACACAGAAACATCAGGGTTATTCATACCCTGAAAATTCTGATTTTTTCAACATGCCCTGGTAGTTAAGTCCACACAAAGCTTTTAAGCAAGTCTCAGTTCCTTTCTTGGTTTTGAATGCCTGTACCCAAACACACCATAAAGAGACTGAACTTAATACTGATTTTTTGATATGTAAAAAATAAGGTTCTGACACAGGGAAATAACTGTATACAGTAAATTTAACTTTTGGCTTCATCTGCATGGTCTGGCAAAAGACTTTCAGTGCTGATGTTACAGGAGTAGTTCATTACAACCTAATTAACATGGTAACAAATGCACACCAAATGTAGAGGCAATGAGAAAGTAATATCCTACCCTTTCATATACATTGTGCAAGTTGAACAGCTCTAACATTCATCTCATTAGCCACAAAAAGTTGTTTTTCCAGTCACCGACAACCATGTTTTTACTCCAGCAGCCATAACACTCCTAATGTCCCAAAGACTTTGCTTTCCCAGGGTGTCTGGGAAATGGTTTTGCTAATCTCAGCCTACAAACTCATTACCCAACTGAATTCCAGCATCTTTTCTAGTGTCTGGCCAGAATATCAAGTTTCAGACACCTTTCACTACTCCTTATTTGAGTAATTCTTTATTAAACCTGCACTTTACGGCCATTTTTTTTTTTACATCTTAGGCATATTGAGTTACAGGGTTCTGGATAATTGGAAAAGATTCAGCAACAGCTCCAGAGGTACCAAAGACTTGAGGCTGAAGTGCAAAATACTTTCCAGAGCAGCACCATCCCCAGTGCTGGCAATGGGAGGATTGGATGTTGATGCAATTCGTGTGGCTGCTGCTGCTGCTGTGTTTCCATTTCACACAGAAGGTACATTCCATTCCTTCCCATCTCCTCTTTAGGAATTTCTTTCTTAAGAAGAGCTGTTTCAAAAGTAATATCCAATTACCACAGCAAGATGACCAATGCAGAAGATAAATATTTAGGAATCACTACAGATATGTGCAGAAATTACCTTGCTAAACCTTCCCCATCCTTTGCATCTCAGGCAGAAGGGAACTCAGGATGAGGATGGCCAGAGCAGGTACAAGAAAACAGGGGCAGAGTCTTCTCAGAGGAGAAAAAGGAATAAGAGGAAACCAGAACCAAACTGATGGGGGCAAAGGGGAAATTACTCTGAGGTATCATGGGGAAAAGCACCTCTTACAGAAAGGGTGGCCATGCCCTGGAACAAGGGATCAGTTCTTGCTGCAGAGCTTGGTTGTGACTCCCTGGACACCAAGGGACCTCCCCACTTTGTGTTGTGGTTGCATTTCAGATGCTGGCAAGAAGAGGATGGGAGGAGGTGCTGGCTGAGAGGAGCTGAAAGCAAAGACACAGAGAGCTGGAAGAAGCTGAGTTGTCTCCTGCATGACTTTTCCATCCACTTGTGTAAAACTTTGAGACAGTATTGGAACTTCCCAATGACAGATGATCCCTTTCCATTACCCTCACATTTCCAGTGAAAAATATCATTCCCATTGGACTTCCTGAAAACATTTGCCACATTCAAACCCAAACAAGATGCAGAACGTTTCAGAATACTCTTTTTTACAGTTCTGCTGTTACTCTACAAGGACTTCATAGGAAAAGTAGCTGGCCTGACATCTATGTTAATATATACATGCAGCACCTATGGATTTACTCTTTAATTAAGGCAAGAACCTTTATGTCATCTGTACAGAGTGAGGTAAAGGACATTTTTCCTGTCTGGATAAGCTTTGGTACACCAGTTTCCTCCCTAAAGAGCACATAATAGCTACATTTAAGTAAATCAGGTCAACATGTCCTCCTTTATTTTATGTTAAGGTAAACTAGTCTTCCTGTCCCACTGCAGTCTAATTTTTCTTTAAAGCTATTTAAAACCTATTATAGGTTAACAGTAACATTCAGACTGCTTCCTGCACAGTCTGATTTTGCTAGATGATAAACTTAATAGCATTTAGTGACAGACAGCAACTGAGAAGTTGGGGGAAGGGGAATTTCATCTCCAACAGCAGCCTCCAACATTTATAGCCGTTTAATAACAGCATCAATAAAAATGCAGATCTGTAAAATGCCTGTAGTGGCAATTATCCTGGCTTGTTTACTTTGGCTACAGCCACCAGAGAGCAGGATCTATGCCACTCACCAAGCACCACCTCTTCTTTTCCAGTCCTTCTCATCCCATGACAGGGACAACAGAAGTTTGGGATGGGGATGAGGGATGTACAGAGCACTGATACCACAGGGCACCTGGCCCACATCTCTTTAGCACCACGTTCATGGCACTGTTATGGCAGGATGAGTTAGTATGAGTGTTCAGTGATCTCTGCACAAAATAACCTTAAAAAATACATTACCTCATGGGAAAAAAATCTTGCACTACCTTCATTTTTCTAGACTGAATGAAGCCTGCTTTGGCTAAATGTGAATATCAGTAGTTTTGAGGCCAAAATCTGATGCAAATGTCACTGTATTGCCTCTGAAATTCAGTCAGTGGATGTTTTAAATCTTCCTTCTGGTAGCACGTAGTAAAAGTCACCAGAGAGACCCCTAAGGAATTGTCCAGAGGTTTCTGATTCCTAGAGCTGGGACGTTTTGTTCTCAAGTGTAGTGTGGCTTCTAGAGGCAACAACTCTGCAGTTGTGCTCTGGGCTGCTTTAGAAAGCTTTTCCTTACACAGAAGCAGTATTTATTTTATGAAAGACCACAAGCTGCTTTTACAGCACTCAGTGTTTCTAAATAGACTCAGACTTAGCTGATACCTGAACTCTTCTCTTTGGGGAAAAAAATTAAAGAGACATTGAAAGGAAAACCTTTCTGTGACCATGGCAAACATAAAAAAGGCTGAGTTCACCTTTTGGGCTTTCCCTTTTGGAAAACATGCTCCTACAAAGATGCAAAGAGATCACTGGGCTACTGGGGCTCAGCCTACAAGGACAGAGATAGGGTTTTGCAATTTGTTAGTGGGTGCAAAGGAACTTGATATTTCAGTGAACACCAGCCCAACCAAAAATCCCACTTAGCTGGGCCTGATCTTCCCATGGTTTCCCATGGTTTCATGCTCTGGGCCTTACTATCAGCACAAACAAAGTCTTCTTTTGCAAAAACTTCTCACATTTCTGATTGTTTCAGTGCTATTCAAACCCAACTAGCCATGCCACTATTTCTGCACCATGTATCCTACTGCATGTCTAAACCCAGTGTCTGTGTTCAAAGAATCAAAACATAGACCTCAAAAGGTCTGAATAAAGGGTTTACAAAGGAGTGTCAGGAAACACCAACATCCTAAGGGTTAGGGAAACGTATGGAATCAGCACAGATAGGTGACACAAAGGTCTCTAGTGTTTCCCACACATCAGTTCCGGGATCCAGTGGCATCCCAGAAGATTGCAGACACTCAGGACTATGTCTGGGTCTGCTGCTTCTTTCATAACCCCTTGTAACAAGGTAGGGCTCAGCACGAAGTAGAGAATACCTAGGAATTTAGTCTAAACCAGGATCCCTGTAAGTCCCCAGCCAGAACAAAAACCTGGAGAGGCAGAACCAGGTTGTAAAACACACCTTTCTACTCCATCTCCCTTAAACTCGACAAGAACTAAGCTGGGAACATCACAGCTGGAGAAAAACATGGTTGGTTGGACAAGGAAGACTTAAAGTCACTTTGTAAGCCAACCCTTGGATGCTGAGCCATGGCAAGCATGCAGGTGGCAAGCAGAGAAACTCCCAAAGCAGAGGCACAACCAGTGCCTGCCAGCTGCCAGGAGATGGCTTTGGGCTGAACTCAAAGCCCAGATGGGGCAGCCAGCATCACCAGAGATTGTCTGGCAAGGGAAACCTGGCTGGAAGACAAGGTAAAAAGAGGACAAATACTCTGCTCCTTCTCCAAATAAATTGCTGTTTTCTTTTCAAAGTTTCAGACTCTTTGGACCTAATTAAATTTGATGAAGGAAATAAGGAGTAAGCAAAATTCTTGGACAAAGGCTGAGGTTTTTCAGCTCTACTGGGGCTGCAAGCTATGCATGAAAGGCAGAGTCAGGTGCTAAAGCAAACCAGCATGTACTTTACCAGCAACAAGAAAAGTAGGAACAAGAAAGAGGATATATCTGTTTTAGGAATGTAATTGCTTTATAGGAAACACACCATGCCCAGTAGTTTTCTCATCCTGTTATTCAATACTCACTGCTTGGTGCCACCTAAATTCCCCCAATCAGGGAAATGAAACATTTAACTGATAGTATAAATATTTGCTCCACACCATTTTTTAGAGTTCTGGGTGTTTACACAAATATTTGTTACTCAGCACCAGCCCTGTGAAGCATCAGGGAGCTGTGCCCTTCCCTGCCCTCAGCAGAGCAGAGGAGTTTCTGGAAGCTCCCAGTTCCCAACCACCCCCAAAGCTTGGCAGGAGCCTTCCAGCAGCCTGCCATGGAGAGGCCAACCTACACTTACTGCTCTATATATTTCACTAAGTAGTATTTCACTAAAATACTGAGCTACATAATGATTTCTTTGCCTCTGTCTGTGTCAGACAGACCAGCCCCTCCCAGGCTATGCAGCTCCCTCAGCTGGAAGATGAGGATAGGGAGCAGCACAACCTCCCCTTCATCCAAGAGGAAGCAGTCAAGGACCTGCTATGGCTCCTGGACACCCAGAAGTCTCTGAGCCTGATGGATTCCACCTGGGAATACTGAGGGAATACTGGCAGAGGAGCTCACCAAGCCTCTCTCCATCATTTACCAGCAGTCTTGGCTAAGAGGGAAGGTCCCAGATGACTGGAGTCTTGCCAATGGGACACCCATCTACAAGAAGGGAGGATCCAGGAATCTCCAGGCTTGTCAGCCTGACCCTAGTGCCCAGAAAAATTATGGAGAGGTTGCTATTGAGTGTGCTCCCATGGCAAGCAGAGGACAGCCAGGGATAAGGATGGGTTCAGGAAAGGCAGGTCCTCACTGACCATCCTGCTCTCATTCTATGACCAGGTGACCCACCCAGTGGGCAAGATGCCTACATTAAACAGCTCAAAAACACATAATTATGAGCTAATTATTGAGCATATAGATAAACTGATTACTATTCCAAGAAGAAGATGATAACTCACTGGAAAAAAATAGAAATGTCTTTAAAAGATGTTTTGGAAAGCAAATATTTGTTTAGCCACACAACCAACCATTCTATTTACTCCCTGACAGCTCAGGAGTAAAACTGGTATCTGAGAGCATGACAACACCTATTTAATGTCAGATGGAAGTTCCCTCTGTAAACTCTGATAGTGGCCAACCTGGAAGTAGAGGATTATTTTACCACAACACACAAAACAGTCCCTTCCAAACAGGGACAAGGGAACAGCAACTTGGGCTATTGCTCCATTTCCTCCCAAGCAATTGTCTTGGGACACAACTAATAACAGATCAGGACACCCAAAAGCCATGTGCCACATCAAATATAACAGTGCCATCTGGTGACCATTGCTATTTTCCCATTTCACAAGTTCAGCAAGTCTTCCCACACTATTTATTTTTGGTTCCCCAGACCCAGTCACCTCAGCAGGTTTCTCTTTCAGATGCTGCAAATCTATCTGGAAGGCACCAACCAGGGAAGGCAGAAAAGAGAAACTGGGACAACTGCTGGGTCAGCAGATGCAGCAATGGTTTCCCTTCCCAGACTTGGATTTCCAGAGGAAAAAGGGCCCTGGGGTGGCTCCAAGGCAAACAGCATCCAGAGGCTGATGTTAAGCAAACAGCAGCTCATCCCAGCAATAATTTGTCCTTTTGTCAAGTGACACTACAGAAAACATGTGGAGTACACTTCAAAGTGCTTGTTAGATGAAAAATTACCCCTTTTTTGAGCACACTTTAGATACCATGATGATAAATTTCATACCATAGAATCTGCTAGTCTAAACAAGAATTCATTATCAAGATTGCTGAACTGTTACCTTTGCTTACAAGGCTCAAGATGTTTGATTCTGTCGTATGCCATCACTGACAGCAGCCAGATAATAAAAACCATGTTCCAACTCCCCAGGGACTGTTTGTTCATATGAACCATAAATAGAGTATTAAATGGAAAGAAAACAACTGAAGGTTGAAACCTGCAGGGTAATGGGGGTAATATCCAATGTTTTGACTACAAACTCTACTAAACTGCTCGTTGTGTATAAACATAAAAACAGACCAAATGAAAATAAATAAATAATGGCTAGATAAATAAATAAATCACCAAAGCTGAGCTCAGCCCTGGTAATCTTTATTCCACAGGAAGCTTGAACTTCACAATGAGAGATGTGTGACTTCTCCTCAGTTTCATAGGGCTGGCTTTGAGATTTGGTATTCATGAAGACAGCTTCATTGCCTCCTGTGACTTTTCTGGAACTTTCTCATCAAAAGAAGAGTCAGCTCCCTGAAATAATGGCTTCAAACAGCTTTGCAGCCACTCAATAAATTCCACAGAAAGCAGAGGCAAGGCTGGGCTGTCCAAGCCTTCCATTTCTTACAGCTCAGGCCCAGTTCAGAAAAAACCAAACACTGAAGCCTGTCCAAGCTTAATCTGAGTTAAACTCTGACTGCACAGACATCAGGGTTCTAAAGACATCCTAGAGGCACATAGAAACACAGCTATTTAGAACTGTTTCAGGTAATTATCATGTGGAATATTTCAGATACATTCATTTGATCTTCTTTTAAGTGGATCCATTTAAGTGTAAATTGCACCAAAATGTCAATGCACAGATTGCATGCTGTGAAGTTTAACACTGAAACTATTTCTGAAAAGCCTCTGAGATGCTGAGGATTTTATTTAATTTCAAAATAGCTTCACCAAAACGTGTGCTACCTCCAGCCTGAGCTGCTGAGCCAACCACTCCATGTAAAAGCCTCTCAGCTCTCAGGACCTTTAGCATCACCTCTGGGCCTGAGAAACAGAAATGCAGGAGAGCAGCTGGACCCATGGCAACCTTGAAACTACCTGAACCTGGGGTCTGACAAACCCCTTATCACAAGTGAAAGCAAATGAAAGCCATAGATCTGAAAGCAGCTCAAATTCTGAACTTTTTCAAAACTTGTGACTTTCAGATCTGCTTTCCTGCCACCTCGTTCAGTAATGTGCAATAAAATCATTATTTTCACTAAGAAAACCTATTCTGCATGACAAGAACCCAGGTGTTTCATTGCTCCACAGACAAAGATCACCCTTTACCTCTCCTAATGTTTGTTCCCAACCAACTTCCCCAGCCTTCCCCTTCCCATCATCACCAGGACACACATGCAGAGAATTCAATTATCCTGAATTAAATACAAATGTATATTTAATTAAACACCACCACAAGAGAGGCCAGTCCACACTGACTGCTTCAGCAGTACCAGGGCTCCTGTTTCCTGTTTTCTTACTTCCATGTAAATTTAATATCATTATGGTTTCCATTTTCAGACCAATTTTCTAAACCACTATTCAGCTCTGACTCATCTGTAAATAAAGATACTTACAGCTTGGCATCAGCTATTTTCTCTGCAGCTCTACACTTTGTTCTTACCCTAATGACTTCTCTGTCATAATTTTCCCCAGATTCTGATATTACTAAATTTAGATGACAACAGATACTTTTTATTACTCTCTGGCATCTTTGCACCACAACCATTGCCTTGCATTAGCTATACCAAGTGCCACTCCTTTATTCCTGTGTCTGTTTTTCCAAGAGTGCTCTAATTATTGAGCTAACACATAGGAAAATAATATTCAGATGCTTATACATTTATATAGTCATATTGTTATATAGTTTTTACCTCCTTTCATTATTTTTGTTAAAGTAACTGAAATCTGATTTAAGTTTGTAACGTGGGTGTAACAGATCTCTATTTTAGAATGGAAAAGAAGAAAAAACCAAAATTATTTACAAGACTAAGCCAAAAGTCTAGAAGTCAAGGGGACTTTAATAATGCAGAATCTTGAAAATAATTATAAACAGAAAAAGAAAACCTAGAACTCATCTGATACTCTCCACCATGACTGAAAAGAACTTGTAGGTAGGTAGTCTCAGGAAATGAGCAGACTGGCCAAACCTTTTTATTCTGAAGAGATAAAAAATTGATTTAAAAGAGCCATCTTTTAAACACAGGAAATAAGAGGGAACATTCATGTGCTGGCCAGGGTAGGAAATTACCACATGGATGATGAGATGGCTTCAATAAAATCAGGCAAACCTGAAAGATTTAAATTATTAGCAGAACAAATTTAACACATGTTCAGATTTTCCTCCAGCTGTCCTGCTCTAAGCTTTTTTCTCCAGCAGATTCCTCGAGAGACACAAATTGGACAGAAATCCTCTCCCCAGGTGCTGACATGAGGTTATGTGCCCTCTCCTGCATCACTCCCTGCTTGGGTTCCCTCTGCACAGACCCAGTGCTGTCCCAGATGAGCTGGATGCAGAGGCCATGGTTATGCACACCCTGCACCTGCCTCACCCATCACACAAAGCTGGAACTCCATCAGCAGCACCTTCCCCTCTTTGCTTTTTAATGGTTTATATGTGTAAGATTTTTGCCACGTTATTGCTAGATTTTCCACATGCTTTTTTATTACCAGCATCAAAGCTTATTTCCTACGTGTTTCCTATAAATGTTTTGTACAGTTCAAACCTCTTATTGCCCTTTTTTCCTGATGTTTGTCCTCTCTTGTTCTCCTGACAGTAAGGCAAAGTAAAAATCATTTGAAAGGGAGGCAAGGTGGCAGTTCTGCTGACTCCCCTCCCCTTGCTTCTTCAAGACTCGAAAACTATCACTCTGTGATCATTCTCCCCAAGATGGCCTCAAGTTTTTACATCCCCCCAGGAGCCTCTCTATTAACCAGCAGCAGGTCCAGCAGGACACTCTCCCAGCTGTATCATCAAGTTGTCTGGCACATCCTTCCATGAACCTCCAGGGCTGTTCCCTCTCTGCTGTGCTGCATTTCCAGCAGACATCTGGGAAGCTGAAGTCCCCCACAAGGACAGGAGACAGTGACCACCAGTCCCTTTCAGCAGCCCCTACACCCTCAGCTTCCCACAGCCCCTCCTTTTTATCTCAACAATCTGCTCATACCCTGAGCAGTTCAAGATGATCAGTTGCAAGGCAGTGCCTTTAGATGAACTCCAAACCCACTCATAAGTACTAATATTTTCACATCTTTCTGTCAAATCACTGAGAAAACTCATTCTGTATTACTATTTTTCTCATTCTGAAATAGGAGTAGCAACACAAGGTAAGAAAAGAATCCAATTTTTGACTGCTTATTTTTAAAGTGGGAGAAAAGGGAGTAAAAGTCAGGACCTACTCAACTTTTGCAGTGATTGTATTTGGTGAGTTTTGGGACAGAGCTCATGTCACTCATCTCCCTGGGATGTTGGCATCCAGCCTAAACCACCTGTGTGGGCAGCCTCTGCAGCATCCTCAGACACTGACCCATTCCTGTTCTGTCCCTTTGCTGCTCTCCAAAGCTCAGATTCAGGTACCTTGCATCCTCCTGGTTAGGATGGGTTCGTAGCTGTCAGTCAGCAATGCCAAGCCTGGCACTCAGCAGCCTTTGCAATCCAGTGAGCAGAGGAACTGAGCTTGTGTCCCAGCCCAACAACCCCATCTTGCCTGCCAAACATCTCCTCCTCTCTACACCATGCCATGCTGCTGAAAAAGTGGCACAGCCCTCTGATGCCTTCTGGCAAGCATCATGTCTGTCAGCTGATGAACTCCACTAAAAAGCTTTTGTCAGTTGTATTTTACTACCTTAAAACTGGCACGACCTTTTATTAACCTGGTGTGATGTTTACAAGACTTTTCCAGCAGATGAGTTAACAGTGTGGAGGTACATTACAGTATCCTTTTGCCAAGTATTTCTTATTTTATACCTTAGGATACAATTCTAGTTTTATTATCTAGAGCTATTCCCCTTCAAAGCAATCAAAATTTGTATCCTGATCTCTAAGTTGTCCCAACACTTAAATCACAGAGTTGGAAGACAAATGGAACAGTAGCAAAGCTGACACCTTCACACAATGGAACACAAATAATGTGAATTAGAAGCAATCCAGGAAGAGGAGATACATTTTAAATGAAGACTCCCCTCCAGTTTCTTTTAAATAGTGTGAACAGGAAGCTGTTACTGTTTCTGAACAACCTTCAGAGACCTGAAACCAAGCTCTTTCAGGCTTCAGATAAAAGCAGAACTCCCCACTCTAACCAGAGCATTTCAGCTCTGGCAGAGGAGCTCAGAGCCCTGCTCAAGCTCTCTTTTCTTCACTTTTAGAAGCAGAGAAAATGGCAAGAGTAACGTGACAAAGCTGCACCCTAAACTGAGAAGTTTCAATGGCCAACAGAGCCACGAAGAGGGGAAATACCAGATAACAAGTTGGTTAACTGGAAGAGCTCCATCTTCTCATTTTGCTAACCATAAACTCCCTGATCACTACTAAATGAGAAGGGATAACACCTAAAACATCTGTACTCCACCATACATGACTAATGGTAGATTCTGAACCTGCTTTTAGGCAGCCCAGGAGGGCTCAGTTTTTATGGACACTGCACACTTGGCATCAGTCACCCTGCAAGGTGCAGGCTCTGGTATGGTAAAGCCCCGTTCCTGCCTTTGCCTCCCCAGAATCAAACCCTCATCTATGCAGCCCTCAATGCTCTCCCCTAGAATGTCATCAAGAATGTGTTGTATTTTCCTCTGAAACACCTCAGGTGCCAAACACAACTGAAATGGCAGCTTGAGGAAACTGTCTCAGAGGGGATGGTGAATGTGTGCAAACACACGCTCTGTTTTTGCAAGGGCACCAGCCAGATCCCTGCTGATGCATCAAGTGTAGGAAAGTATTTGGCACCAGCCTGGAGCCCCAGAATTTATTCCCCTGTAGGTAGTGGAAAAATGTTCCATTTTTAGTTATTCAATTATATTTGGCCTATACATAAACGAAGCATTCTGTCTGTCTTGTTGTGCACAGCCCAGGCAGTCTATCCCCTTGGCTGGTGCTTCTGGGGCTGGAGAGGCCCAGAGCCCTGAACCATTCCTATTTATATTATAGCCCTTTATTATTTATTATTATTTATCGTTTAGACCAAGAGGTCTTTGCCTGTGAGAATTCATCTCAGGACAGGTGGAGGTCGCCCCAGAAATGTGTGAAACTGATGAATGAAGGAACTAAAAACCAGGATTAAAGACAGCAGAGAGTACCACGAGGGAAGTTACAAAACCCTCAAGACAGAAAAAGAAAGAAGGAGAGAATGAAAGGATGAGTTTCCTACACAGGAGAGAGGCAAGAACAGAGTTCAGTCAAAGCTAAGAGGAAAGGACAAGAATGCTCAGGCAGAACTGAGAGGCAGCCAGGGTAAAGGAAGCCATGTGCATGGCCAGACCTCACAGTTCAGTTCCAGCTTCAACACTCACACTGGTATCCTTGGCAGCATTGCCAACTATATTTTAGTCATTCCTTGAGGCCCCAACCATCCCGAAGCCCTTCTAAACTACTGTCATTAGTTTTAGAAAAAAGTTTATACATACATTTCTACTTGAAAACTTGAGCCTAATTAGACTAAACATTTCTGATCTCATTTTCATAAGAAGAAAATATCTGTCTCAATGCATTGGGTTTTTTCCCAAGTGGTGAGAATCTTCTAGCACTCAGACATCTCTATAATGAACTTTATATTAATAAAAGATTAAAAGGCTACTTTGTAAATGCTTGGCACAAATACAAACAGAGGGGAAACAATTTCCTTTTTCTTATAAACAAGGCAGCAAAACAAGAGACCTTCCAAATAATAAAATAATGTTTATGGCCGCCTGTCTTCTTCCATGAAAACCTTGATTTTAAATAAGAAAGACTTTCCATCATCACAGGCACATCTCTCCTCTGTATCCCATGCTGCAGAGCCCCAGAAACATGGGAGTACTGACTGGCTGAGACAGCTTTTTATTGGGTAACACAGAGAACGAGGATTTGCAGTGTCTGGGAATATCTGTGATGTAAATAACAAAGTACATAACAGGTCAATCAGTTGGTTTCCTTTCTCAGCTTCCTCCAAATCATGCTGGAGTGAGGAAGATGTTTTCACTCCACAGAATGCTCTACACCAGAAGATGCAACCCTGAGCAGCCTTCAGTTCCAAACCATAACTTAATACAAGGTAAAAAACCATGGAGGAGTGGAAGCTTCTCCCCTCTTTTCAGACATCTGCCAGACAGATCCTGGGCATCACCAGCTGTTAGCACCAGAAGCACAGAAGGAAAGGAGAGAGGAAAGGAGAGAGGAAAGGAGAGAGGAAAGAAGAGAGGAAAGAAGAGAGGAAAGAAGAGAGGAAAGAAGAGAGGAAAGAAGAGAGGAAAGAAGAGAGGAAAGAAGAGAGGAAAGAAGAGAGGAAAGAAGAGAGGAAAGAAGAGAGGAAAGAAGAGAGGAAAGAAGAGAGGAAAGAAGAGAGGAAAGAAGAGAGGAAAGAAGAGAGGAAAGAAGAGGGGAAAAAAAAGAGGGAAAAAAAAGAGGGGAAAAAAAAGAGGGGAAAAAAAAGAGGATAAAAAAGAGGATAAAAGATACCTTTCCTTCACTAGCTCTCTAGAAAGCACAGGATCACATAGTCAAAATAATAGCTTTTCTCCATCTCCACACCATAATGCAGGCAATCTGTAGCACTCAAAGAAAACCAAATTCATTGGAATCATCTAAGCCAGATGATAATAAAAAAAGCAGGAATCAAATATCTCCTACCATCAACCTTAAATCTTCCTTACAATGAGACATATCCAAGAGCAGCTAATTATTTTGGCAAAACTATTCTGAATTTTCAGCCCACACTTACTAAAACAAAACTGGAATAACATGTGTTATTTAAGCACCTGGGACTTCTGTAGTGCAACTCTACCCAAAGAGCCAAGTGGTGAAGTTACCTGAGACTCATCACCTCACTGGGATTTCATTCCTTATCCCCATCATTGCTGTCCTGCTGCTCAGAGGATGGGATGGCCATGGCCATTCCACTGGTGGGAATCCAGCTCTAACTGATGCAAAGATGAGGCCACTACAAGTGACATTTCCATGGGTATATGCATGGGTCCATGGAAAAGCTCAGCATTCCTTCAGAGTGGATGTGGTTAGTCAGCTGTACTGCAATTGTGATCAGCTTTCTTCATCTAGTGCCACCTCCCTCCCAGATTAAATGGCAGCCAATGATTTAAAAAAAAAAAAAACAACCCAAACATTTGCCAAACGTCCTCTTTCCTCACTTTCCTCTGTATACAGGGTCTTTTATCCATATTCAAGAGAGATTATTTAGTAGCAGTCTAACTGAGGAACAAATCACAGCAGTGTTTTCCCCTGCTTTCAGCTCGTATGGGCAGCAGCTTTATTAAGCAGTTTCTAATGGATTTTATAGATTAAAAAACTCAAAAAATACAACTGACATCAAGGAATGGAAATATAATATGGATAAGGTTTGGCCTCTGTAATGTATTTTAGATGAAAAATCACCATGTATATGTCATTTAAATGTGACTAGCACTCTTTACATTGGAAACAAGTTAGAATAGCCAATGGGAGAGAGGAAAAAATGAACCCTGGCCAACAAAAATTGGCTTTCTTAAGAACTATTAATAAGAAATCTGATGAGAAGGGCATTTGTCTGCCCAACTGGGTAAAGATGAAGTATTTCCACCATTAATTTCTTCATACAGTAAATCATTAAAACATAAAGCAGTATCAGAAAAGAACTCGAGAGCCAATACATCTCAACTCCAAAATGAGGTAGTAAAATTAACTTGGTAATTATATCTCTTACAAATATCTTTATGTTCTAGTTCAGAACTATTTTTAAAACTCCCCAAGAAGGGCAAACAGCCAACAAACTGTTTGGTGCATGAAGTGCCAACTGAAACAAGCATGTAATTACCTTGTGAAATTACATTATCTTACACAGTTCAAAAGCTTAGTCAGGTGCTTATTTAAGCCCATAAAACCTGTAGGAAAATACAGACAAGATGACATTTCAGTCAGCTTACCATAACATTTTTCTAGTGAAACTGCATAGCAACATATTAATGATGAAAAAAATGTCAGCAGTAAAAACAAATGTCACTGAGCTAAAGGCTTCTGTGGAGAAAATCCCCATGCAGCTACTCAGAAGGTACCATCAGCACATTGCATGTGGATGGCACTCTGAAAAGCAGCTTCCAGCATCAAATACATGCAATCAAATTTACAGAAAACAGCTGAATTACACTCTAAAATGAGAAAACAAGGCAACTTATTGCCCAGGCTGTGTAAAGTCTGCATCTCAGACAGTTCTGCCACCACATACATTTTGGAGGAAGGGAAACTTTTCAGTATTTTATAAACAAGCAAAAATCATGATGCATTCATCTGAACTATTCCTTCAAGAGAGGCACCTGATGCAACCATATCAGTGGAAAGTATTTTATTTTCTGATTGTTCTTAATCAGGAGTTTCAAATATTTCCCTTTTCAAGCAAAAGAGCCTTTTGTTTGCTAACAACAAAGGAAACCCAGCATGAGGGAAGGATTTGGTTTTCATTCTAATAACAAACATCACAAGCTCTGGTGTGCATGAAGCACAAGAAGAGAAGATGAATTCTGACTCCTGAAAACTGAATGTAACTGGAAGAAATAAATAGAAGAAACAAGTTTTCCTTCTTCTCATGCAGGAGCTTCTCACAGGACTAGAACAAGACTTCATCTTTACAAAGATGAAAAGCACAGACTTGTTCCTGGGGAAGCTGCAGACCACAAGAGGGTTATGGAAGTGGGGTTTGGGTGATAAAAATTAAACCTTTAAAATAATGTCTCAGGTAACTGCAGAGGCCTCAGCATCCATTCCTTCAGGGAACTTCACAATTCCTGATGGTACATCTCAAAACCAACAAAAAAGTTGGCAGAGCTGCTATTAACCAGAGCTTAGCAGAGGATAAAAGGAAGCAAGCAAAGGAAGAGAAGAAAAACAAACACAGGCCCCTAGAATGGTTATGCCATTGCACCTGAATGCATGATTAGATGCTGTAAATAAATACTCCTTTCAGGAAAGGAAGCACCAGAAACAGATTAACTGCTACGTGCTTCATGTTTCCCACAGCCTCTTTGGGAAAGGATTTGCCATAGTTTATAGATTGACTAAATCCCTACTAGAGTATTAAGGCTGTGTCAAGGTGCAAATAACATTTCTTTCCTAGTAAAATGAAATAAAATATATACATCTCTGTGTATTTAACTTCCCCATTACTTGGCTATCACATGGCTTCATGACAGTTGCAAACCACATGAACCATGTCAAGCATCAGTGCTTTGCAGAACATGGAGCAATGAAAGTGGACACTTGTTTTCTTTTCCTGCAATCACACAGCCAACATTTGTCTTACAAATGTAAACTCCTTTAATTGCTAAATACCATTTTCAAGAGTCATTTCTCTTGAATTTATGTGATAGCATGAATTTATGTTTATGTGATAGCACTAATGACTGCAGTTAGAATTTCCCAGGAGAGATTCAAACACAATTTACCCTTAGGAAACCAAAGAGGGAAAACAGTAACTAAATGTCAAGCACCAGAAATAAATATTTGCTGAAGTCAAGGAAAAGCAATTTCATGGTAACAGAATTTATTACATGAAAATTCAACAATGGCTTCAATGATATTCTTGTTTGGGGGAAAAAAAGAAACAAAACAAAGCAAAAAGAAACAAACCCCACCTCTCTCCTAACAAAAAGCCACCAGGCAAGGTTTGAATTAGAGTAATTCATGGCTCAAATTACATGAGGATGAAAATCTGAGAGAAATAATATGGAGAGGTGCATGAAGGCTGAGTCCCACCCTGGTGACACAAAAAGCAGACAGCTAATTACAAACCTTTTGCTCTGTGATTTCAGTTCTACTCTTTCCCCCAAAAGATCACAGTTCCAGCTGGAAGCTTCATCTGGATCTAGAATCAAGATTACTAAAGCTAAAAATGCAAGACTCAGAGAAGGAACTTTTCTGAAGTTCTGTACGAGCACACACTCAGTAGTTTAATTATAAGAAACAAGAGAAGGCAAACCCTGTTATTTCCTGTATCTTCTTAATCCCATAGCCTTATCAAGTAGCAGAGCAGAACATGCCTATGTAAAGCTTTCAGCAATGGTAAATCCAAGTAAAATTCACATTATTTTCCAAGGCTATGTGAGTATCCCATGTAGAGAAAACCCATTTTCTCACGTAACAAATTTGTTTCCTTTCTACAGCCACAGATGAGCTGCAGCATTCCACTGCTCAAGATACTAAAACCTCCAGAACAAGCCAAAAGCCCCACTTCAGAAACTCAAAAAAGTACCACAGTGCACTCTGCAAAGACTTATTTTGGATCATATCTTTGGTAAAGCAGGACTAAAGGACATTCCTGCATAGTACACTTATGTGTAACATCTTCATCTTATTCCAGAACTTCCAGTAAAATACCCATTTTCTTCAGTTGTGCTTCCTTTGGTTTTCTTCTGAAGATTCTTGCTGCTACATGGTTTTCCTGTTGCTTTTCATGTATGAGCAATTTCGTTGTGATTTAAGGGTTCTTGTCCCTCTTTTTTGTCTTTTTTTTTCCAACTTACAAATTCAGGCTAAAGTTTTAGCAGTTTCACCCTCTTGCCACTGAGTGTGACATTTACAGAGACCAAGATGCTTTAAAGACAACAGGATGCATGAGCATAAAAACATAGAAAACCAGGGTTGGCCTTCAAGCTCCTTGAAAAGTATATTTTATATCCTGCATTTTTAACAACTAAATTTATCATTCACAAAAAAAAAAGCCAGGCTATAACATCACAGACATTTAAATTCCACTGTTGCTATGTAGAGGAAATTTTCACTGTTTTCCTATTATATTTCCAGTCACAGAAAACCTGCATTTTAATTCCAAGCTGACTAGGAACCCAAAACAAACTCAGACTGGTAATAAGTCTTTCTCTCTTAGCCAACAATATCTTAACCAAACTTTCCATTTCCTTTGTTTACAAAGTTCTGTGTAAGTCCCATGCTACATTCAGTGCCTGAGAGCACCATTCATCTGAGAAATCACTGCTAAATGGGCTAGGAAACTGTTCTGATGTGCAGCAGCACTGTCACTGGGCACAGGTCCCCTGCTTTCTTCTCTATTGCAAGAGAATTCATTTTGAGGACACCTATGTCTACAAACCCACCTCATTTGGACCTTTTCTTTTTTACTTTTCTCTGCAGACACTTGAATTTTGTCCTTCTTCAGGCATGCTAGAAAACAGCCTTTGAACAAAATAATGCAATATCTTTGGGTTTGTGTTTGTGAAAAGTGTTACAGCAGTGGAAATGCCCAAAGCCAAGAGTTTCTCCTCAGGAGGGTCTGCAGTAAAGCCCCAGCTGCCAATAAATCCCAGCCCTTATTTGAAGGAGCTGCCTTGGAGGCACAAGTGGATACTTGTCTCCATGCCCATTCATTCTTTATTAAATCTGCCAGTTTTGCCTTTTTACACAAAAGACCACAAATCCAGTATTTGCTAGGTTTGGGGCTTTCTAATTCAGTCATGTAGCTCAGCTATGCAGAGCAGCACAAAAATCCAACACACATTCCAGATGAGAAGCACAAAACCAAAACATGAATGCAAAGCAGTTTCTCTTTAGAGAGCACAGGCCATGTATGGCACTCTGCCTTTCCTACCACTGCAAACAGCACACCCAGCATCTCCTCTACAGGGCTGCTTGCAGGTTAGAAACCTACTGGAAGAATTTTTTGGTTTGAAAGGGTTAGAAATGGAAAGCTGGAAGAAAAAAAATAGCCCTGCATCCTATGGCTTGTCACACAACTGGGAGTCCTAAAAGCTTGAAAGAGAATCAAGGTCATGGCTGTGATGCTTTTAGGAGAGACTAAGAGGACATCTTTTATAACTCACCACCAAGCTAAAGTTAAAATCCTCCAGCCAGCTCTACAGAAAAGAGACCTGAAGTTCATCACTCCATGTGGAAGAGGGAAAGCTGTGGGTGTCCCAGGCAGGCAGGGCTCCTCCAGCCTCACAGACACTTCTTGGACGCACTTTGACCTGCTGCATCCTACATTGCAGCTCTGGCACAACCCAACCCTGAGTGGGATAAATGGGGCTATAAAAATCAGATGTGATGAGACCTTATGGAGGGGACTGGGTATGGCACAGCTGAGTGAGACTGAATTCTTGCACTTCAAATAGTCAAGGCTGGGAGCTGCCAAAACTGAGTTATCAGAGTGGATGGAATTGGCCTGGCTTGGAGCAGTCCTGACTTTCTTCTATTTCTAAAAGGAAATGTATGTTGTATTTCTATCATTTGTAAATGCAATTTCAAATATTAGGCCTTTCCCCTTTAGATAAGAGTGTAAGTGTTAAAGAGTGTAGCTGTCTCTAAATAAAAAGCTAAAAATTTAAGGAAATATCTTTGCCAAAATATAATAGCAACCTCTGAACTCTTCCTTTAATTTCGTATCTGGCTTCTGTTTAATCAAAACAATCTCTTCCTTCCATTAAAAGCCACTTTGGCTTAGATCTCTAGAAATGCAAAGCACAAGGTCTGAGCTGTAGCTGTTACTTGAAAAAAGTGCCATTTCATCAGCATAGGGGCTACATTGTCACCACAGTATGGCATTTGTCATATTAAATTTCATTAATCTGTGAGGTAATAAAACCCCATATATACTGCCTTTTGCTTAGGAATTTAAGAGTCTTCATGCCAAACCATAGAGTTTTCAATTTCTTCAAAAAAGTAGTAGCTCAGCAGCTATTATCTCTTTGCTATAAGCAACAAACTAACATGGTTTATGGCTCTAAGTACAGCCTGTTTTCTGGGGTTTTTCACAGAGGCACCGATTTTTGTAGAGGATTGGTTGAGTTGCTCTAGGGTGAGATTAACAAGTAACCACTCAGTTACCAAAAACAAGATGTTAGGTGTTGTTTTGTTTCCTTCCTCACAGGCAATAACTGCACCCAGACCAAGACTCCATGGTTGTGCCAGGGGCATCACTTTGTTCCATTTTTCACAAGTGTTTTGGTAGAAACCTCTAAAGGGATGGCAGGAAGAAAGTGGGAGGCATATGGATGGTGCAGGGGTGGGCAGTGCCAACATCCAGAAACACTTCAGATTTCCTTGGTACTGCATGGGGTTCCTCCTGCATGGGCTTCATGCCTGAGCTAAGCAGAGGGACATGAAGTTCTCTAATTAAAGCCTAGGAAAAGCATGAATACAGCACATGAGTTTACCTTCAGAAGAAGACACCATTTCCACATCTTTTTCATTTTCATGCTGTTGTTTAGGATTACCCTGCATAAGTGTTTCTGGCTTTGGAGACATTTCACCCTAAGCAAAATTCACAATATTTTTGAAAGGTATCATTAAGAAACTTACCCTGGGATCTGCCCTGTGCAAGTGAAGAGGAGCTTCCATTTAACTTCCCCAAGAATCCAAAGATTTCAGTGAAGCTCCCTGAAGCTGGCACAGTCTGGCTGCTGGGCTGAAACCTGAAGGATCTGTCATTTATACTTGAAATATTTCACTTCTTATAGGTACACACAGTCCAGAACCTCAAAATCCATCTTTCTAATGAAAACTTCAGGGGTAGAGCACTGAGCTGAGCTCCACAGTGGCTTAAGGCTACAATAACTTTTTGCCTTGATAGTAGCAGTAACCAAAAGTAAGTATTATACACTGAGCATGAAAAATAAATGTCCATTTCAGGAGTCACTTCTACAGCCCAAGGCCATATTTCCACATATGTGTATTTTCTCTAGATGTATTGTTCTGTTTCAGTTTTGCTTTGTTTTGCTCCATTCAGACAGCAAAATTCCATGTGGATATAATTGGTTCTTTCTTGAGGAAAGTAAGAATATTTTTAATTAACTGACTGAATTATACATATTGCTAAGACTACTAACCTCTGCTCTAACACCAAGATCAGGAGCCCTTCCACAGCAGCTGTTAACACCTCTTCTGACAGCCAGGAACTTCCAGATAGAACAGAGACTTCCCATTTCACAGCAAGATAAGCAGTTCTAATTCTCTCTCTGTTGGAGTAAGATGACAGTATTTTAGCTCAAGGTGAAAGAAAGAGGAATAAAAGGACATATCAAAATTATGAAGTGAAAAAATCCTTAACTGAAAACCACTACATTCCTTTTTTAAACCAAGGAAGAAAATTAGGTTGAATGAGAGCCCACAGAGTAAAAGGAAACAGACAAAACCATGGGAGAAAATCAGGGTGGAGAAGAAGCAAAAGTGTGAGTAAGCTGAGGGGATCAATGAGGATGTCAGGATCCAGGGGGAGAGAGACATATCTATACAAATCATATGGCATGAGTCAAGTCCAGCTCCAGATGGAAAGAAAGACAGGAAAATATCAAAGTGGAAAGAGAAGAAGGAGAGAGAGAAAGAGAGAAACACAAGGGTTATTTTACTTTAAACATCGTACAGTTTATTAGAAAAATTAAATGATAGTCTGAAGCTAAATGCTGTCAGCAGCAAAGTTCATCTGCTATGGCTCAGCTTTGCCCTTGTGTATTTGAGCAATTTTCATTAAAATCTTACATAATTCTAAGTAATTTTTGCTAATATGTTTCTGCTCCAATTTCAGGCAATGAAACATGGTCTTGCTCAGCCCTCTAACGCAATCAGTAAGTTCCATAAAGTGTGTACTGTCAAAAGGCCAAAGCCATAAAACTCATGAGTTTTCTTATACAATCTGAGCAGAGCATTAGAAAATATTCCAGAGGGAATAACCCTGCCCTGGCAAGGAGAGAGACAAGATGACTTAATAGGCCTGTTCTATCAATTTCAATGATGTTATCAGTGCAGCACTGACCCTTTGCTCATCAATCACATCTGCTGCCACATGGGTAAAGAGCTTTTAATTTTTTTTTCAATATCCAAAAAGGCAAAAGAAGGCTGATCACCTGACCTCAGGCCTTGCTGTAGGACAAAACAGGTTCCCTTCCCATTTCTTCCATGCTTAAAAAATTAAAATAAAACCTCATTAATAGTATTTGCTACATTTAGACTTCTCATGTGTCTGTCTTGACTTCTGACTCTTCTGTCACATTGAATCAGTAAAGAACACAACTCCAAATGGGCACCAACCACAGACCAGAAATACCAAATAGTTACTGGCTGAACTGAGTTATTCCTGATGGAATTTGTTCAGGTGGAAACATTTCACTGCTGAGATCATGTCCACTTGTCTGGAGCACAGACAGTACAGAACGTGAGTGCAGAATGAAACTCACAGGTCTGTTCCCTGGGATCATACAAATGGAGCAAAGAAGAAAATTTGTCAAATTATCATCTGTGATAGTTCACCTAGAGCCATAACCACTCACTTCTCCGTCCTGTTTGGACTTGTCTCCTTCCATTAAGATAAATTTTCCCTAATAGACTCTATCATGGAATTATTTTGCCCTCACACTCCATGATTCAACTCCCCCACATCCTGAAAGGAAAACAGCTGTCTGCACCCCAACTGCTTCCCTGATCCAGCACAACTACTGTGAGCAACTCCGAAACTGGTGTTTGATTTGGAGACCTTGGAAAGAATCTGGAGCAAAGCATCCTCAGCTCGAGCCTCCAGGGGCACAATATTGATTCCTTCTAACCACAGCAAGTTACAAAACATCTGACATGTGCAGTTCTTGGTGGATCAGCTGCCTTGCCAAGTAAGAAAAGCGGAGATTAAATTAAAAAATAGAACTCAAAATATGAAATATCCTCCAGTGTTCCAGGATCTTTTTCCTCACTGGTTGCAAGGGAAGGCAGAAAGCTGATCCCCCCATAGGCTGCACTTTGAGGGGCAGCTGGCAGGTACTCAAACCTATATTTAAAAGCATGAGGGAGGGCTGCTGAGGGCTGCTGTGCCTATTTTGGGCCACAAAATGACTTTGTAATCTAGAAAGAGTGGGTAAATGGGAGGTGCAGGGAGAAGGATGGAGGAAAGGTTTTACAGTTCTTTCAAAGTAGTTTAAAAAACATTTTAAAGCACTACATTTAAAGTACATGAAATCTAAAGACAAGCAATCTTTCAAAAACCCAACTTCTGGTAGTCTCTGCCTCAGCAGGGCATGGAAAAGCTTTGTCACTGCAAATATAAACACAATGCAAATGGAAAGGACAGGAGCAAAATGGTTTTTCCCTTTGGAAAATGTATCTGCTCGGGATCCATTTTGAGCATGTCCACCCCAGATTTATTGAGGGTCTCCAAGTGGCCTGGCAGTTAACTAGTTAGAACAAAAACTATTCTACATAAAAGAACATCCCTAGCAGTCTTCTAAGGCCTGATAAATCCCTACCAAATGTGTTGATTTAGAAGGCCAACTGAAACTGAGGATGGCATTTCACATCTGATGTATTGATGGATAGGAAATATTTTTCTGTGTAAATGAAGTTCACTGTAGATGCCTTCTTATGTCATGTATTAAAACCCAGACTTTATTTCCTCCCTTTACTAAATATTACTCCTCTGGCAATACAATTTTTTCACTTGTTTCACCTTCTTTTTGGAAAGTTACTTAAAATGCATGAAGATGACTTAAAACACGGTTCAGTAGCTCTCCCTCTCATAACTGTTATTGCATTTCCCCAAGAGACAGATGAAGGGAATGTTAAAATAAATGTAGTATTCTGCATGGCAAAATGAACAGCAGAACAATTAAAAAGCCTTCACATTGCAAGAGAATCTCAAAATGGTCTCAGAAGGACTGGAGTAATGCCAGGAACCCTGCTAGTGAATAAGGTTGTCTTTAATAAAATGTGGCCTGAAATTTGCCAAATTAGTTGTAAGCCCATTCCTGCTTTTTCCTTTTTTTAAACCAGATGAGAATTAAAGACTGGGGAAGGAAAAAATCCATTTAGGAGTAAAGAATCAGAGCAGCTTTTAAAAATGAGAAATATGTTACAGTTACCTGATGGCCAGGCAGATCTGCATACTCAGTGGCCTGCATTCCCAGCTGTACTGTCTTTCTCAACCATTTGCTTCACTTCCTTTCCTTTGATTTCTCATCTGTAAATAACATCACTGAATCATTTTACCTCCTTGACAGGGTGTTGTTAAGATAAATTAGTTATTGTCTGGAAAGTATTAGAAAGATAAAAAGCATTACAAAAGCACCAGCTAGCATCTGAGAGCTATAGGAAGGCAAGAGATCCTTGTAACAGTGATCTGAGAGTCAGAACAGCAAAGTTATACAAAACAACATGTTGAAATCTCAAGGAAAAGAGTAAGCAAGAAGAGAGGAGGGAAACCCTGGGAAGGACTGATCCTGAGTTTACAGAGAAGCTGGCCATTGGCTTCCATTGTCATTAAAGTCAGAAAAATCCGAAGTTCTGCCAGATATATCGTGTAATATAAAGAGTATTTTAAAATAGAAGTCTTCTCTTATTGTGCTTTTCTCACTTACTCATTACAGCTCTCTGTCTTGCTGCTTTTATTCTCACTGCTTTTCTTTTTACTTTTCTTCTTACTCTGCTCATTGGGATTCATTCTTATCTCTCTCTTGTATGTCCCAGATCAAGATGAAATCCAGATGCGATTTCCTGCCAAAACAGAAATAAACTTCATGGGTTGGACCTGTCTGCATTGCCCCTCCCATGCCTCTGAGATGTCCTTGAAAAGGTTGGGCAGCACTATGCAATTTTACCAAGGCTGGCAGGGGCATCAGATAAAGGGCTGCATTGGGTTCTTAGTGGGAAGTGGCCCATTCAGGACCCTCCTAAATACAGAACTGAACGGTTTTCTTTTCCAAAATGCCTTGTTTTATTTGTTCCATTTAGTGTCCAGCCACTGCCTTTTCTCCTGGAATGGAACAGACCTCCCTGGATGCTACGTCAAGCTTGGGTTGATCAGCCCAACCTCACTGAATTCAGGTCTGTCAGAAGGTAGCTCTTCCCATTCAGGAAAGATGAACAGTTCTATCTACCAGGCAAACCAACAGAATTCACTGGGATGAATGAATCCCAGCACAATTTCAGCACAAGCTTCCGAGCAAATCAAGATCCTGACAGTACAGCACAACCCAACAGAGTCTGGGGAAAATTCATGCATACTTGTACAGGTACTTCATGCAGCTACAGGGATGCTCTGCTGCTTTCTCAGAAGCATATTTGTGGTAATGAACTAGCTGTGACCTTCAAGGAGAAACCAACCAGTATGACCCAGTGACAGCCTCCCAGCACTACCTCTGGAAGCACAGTGATCCCACAGGAGAAAAATCTGGAATTCGTAATAAGCATTAGCTACCAAATATGTGACCACAGAAATTGCCAACACCAACTATTTGACCACAGAATCCAGGCTACTCCAACCACAGCCATTCCCAATTTAAAGGCAGAAATATTCATGTAATACATTTTAAATAGCCCAAAATGACACATGGCAAATCTCAGCCAGGAAAGGACCATTTCCCTTGCCTTCCCTCACCTGGGGATGGTGCTGCCCACTGCCCACTCCCCTCTCTGCTGGGTTCCTTTAGCTTTTTAGGAAAATATTCTCAAGTTCTTCCCTCTCCCCAGATTAGTCCTTGGTGGGCAAGAAAAAAAAAATACAAATGGCATTTCCTCTTACAACACTACTAGCAAAAAAACCCCAAAAACCTGGTTACCAAATTATAATTAATCCCAGAATCCCACCTGAGAGAGCACTAAAAGTGTTTGAACTTTTCCTATCCAAAATTAACTAGAACAAGCAGTCCTGAAGTCCAGTTGTCCAGGATTTTTTATTATTAAAACACAATGGCAGTATTGTTTAATTATGCCCCTTTCTGAATAGCTGGCTAAGGCACTGGAAACCCCCTGTCATGTTTATCTGTTCCTGCAGCCCTGTTATTAGTCCTGGTAAATGCAAACCAGCACTGACACATCCTAAACACCAAAGCAAACTATCCTGGTCCTAGGAAAGCAACATGTATGCTGCAGCCTACTGTGAAAAAATTACCATAACAGAAGAAGCATGAGTCACTCGGTTTTTTAGGGTTTTTTTCCTGGCAATTCACTTACAACAAAGAGTCCTATGGAAAAGACATCTTGAAATATCAATTAGAAAAAACCAAGTGCCAGGTTGTCAGACTGACATTTGGTATCTACAAAGCTGGAGAGCAGAAAACACTCACCTGAGCACAGTAAAAACATGAAGACCATATGAGTTTCAGTGGTTTTATATTTAGGATGAGGTTCAAGGAGAGGTGGGCTTAGGAAAGAGAGTACATTAAGGAATGAAAGAAAGGAAGAGCAGTGGGTTCTGAATACAAAAAAATTCTATTTATTTTAGAAGAAAGAGACGATTCCCCATGACTTCATATTCCACATACTCAGAGGATTCTGCAAGGTGTTAAGTGTTGTGGCTTGGTTCCAGCAAACCACTTCATCACGTTTTTAACTTTAACTACATCCAAAGTCCTGTAGGATAGCAGCTAAGCTGATCTTAAAAAGAATTCTTATAAATGCTTGCAGTCACATGCTTGTACCTCCTGTTGGATGGACCAAAGAAAGCCCACTGCCATCTGACAGTAAAAGCTGTCAGAGGTAAAGCTGAGGGAAAATGAATTTGAAACCAAGGGACAACGCATTGGATTTGCTGCATTGGTTCCTATCCCTTGCCATGATGCACATCCCCTCCAGCAGAGCACAAGTACTGAAACTTTTAAGGACTTCTCATCCATCCCTAAAGCCCCACACATGAACATCTCAGTGCTGTCATGTCTGGATTGCAATGGTAAAGCCAAGAGCTGCATCTCATTTATGGCTGTGTAAACCTCAGCCATGTCCTAGCAGAAAGGTTCAATATCATCAGTGCAAAGATCCAGATCATCACATTGGTTCTTTTTGACACCCATTTAGAAATGTCATCCCTTTTCTCACTGCTTTGTTGGTAACCACAGTTGGGAAATGCAACAGCCAGGCTAAGAAAGCAAACTAGGCTGGAATATTTTTTGGAATATTGCCCTTTTTTTGAGTTAGATTGCATCATGTGCTTGTTTAATCTCTTCCTGGCTGGAAGAGAGAGTTTACAGTTCTCTCTCAAACTATTACCACGCTACACCCCTGCAGTGCTACCTACTCTTTAGCTCACTAAACCCAAGATCCTCACTCTGGGGAACTCTCCCAGCACCAGATGGGTGCCTTGGGAAGCAACAATCCCCCCACTGCCCAACCTGTGTGCTGATCATATCCAGCAGCAAAACAGAAGCAGCTGCTGAACTCTCCCCATGCCTTCCTATCCATGTAGATACCCACCTGGATGGGTAGGAAAATGGATTCAGCAGATGTCTATTGAGCTATCCTTACATCTCCACAAGAACCATGAAGTTCATCCTCTTCATAAAGCTCATGCGTTACCTGTTTTGACTGACCCACTCATTACAACCCTACCATGTTTATCATTCATTCCTTGTATTCATTTTGCATTCTGTCAGATAGTTTTAGCAGCTGACTACTTGACTTGGTGAAGTGATCCATGCTTCTTCAGGATGCAAGAGCTGCTCCTCTATCGTAAATTAAGATGGTTGCCAAGATTCTTTCTGACCCTACCAGTTCTGCACCACAACATACAAATGGCCCCATTAAATTTCTTTCTCTAAGACAGAAGGACAGTTTCAGTAATGGTGTGCTGAGCAGTGAAATCCCCAGCTGCACCAAACACAGAGCCATTCACCTGCCCTTCCAGAGGGAAGGAAGGCACAGCACTTCCAGAGAGCTCATTATCCAGGCTCCAATGGCAAACACCACTTCCAAATCCCAGACAACGTGCCAGTAAAATATGACCTACAGTGCCACAAATTTCCAAGGACTCTTAAATCCCCCTAGCAGTCTGAGAAAGGCTGGTGCAGAGGACAACTAAGCATCAGTCAGCTCTGGAATTGCTGCCACAGAGAGCACTGCATGGCTGGGATATTTTCTGTGGTGCTTGCAAAGCAGCAGGCAGCCCCTTTGTTGCCAGTGCAGCTCATTTCCAACCTCTCAGCATGGCTTGCTCAGCCACTTGCTCCTGAAACTTGAAAGGAAAGCAGTGCACACTTAATTCAAAAAATGTTTTGCAGCTTTCATAGCAGAAGGGGCTGGGTAGGTTGGAGGGGGTAAAAGAAACTATTTCAGAGTGTTATTGAGGCCATGTGTGATGGGCTAAATGAAACCTGCAGGCAATTCTGTCACAAGTTATTTTCACTTCTTACAATTTGCACAACCAAGTGGGTGGCCATATGTCTATCCCTTCTCCTTGTTTTTCAACAAATGAAATGAGGAGGGGTTTAATTTTTTTAACAGTTGAGCTCATAGCAATTATGCCTTTATTGTTTTCAGACTATGTGCAGCTGACTAAGTTTCCCCATTAAATTTCAACACAAAAGCAGATGATGATGCTGTGGATTACTTCAGTGTCTCAGGCTATATTTATCTGTCATTCTGCTATGGAAAAGGTCATGCACTGCCTTCCACACAGCATGGAACCAGGGTGCAAAAGCAGAGCCAAAACACCAGCTTTTCTCTAAGATATTCCAGCAAAAATAAACAGAATCTGAACAAAGTTGTTAGTAAAACAATAAGCAAGCCTCCTTCCTCTTTCACTTTCACACTAAAGCAACATCAAGATTGAGATAAACATAAATAGGTTTTTCCCCCAATTTTTATGAGTTCAGTTAGGACTTCAGTGAGATCAGGTGTCTTTACTATTCTGAATTTTTAACTTATAAAGTTTTACTAACACCCTTGAAGTGAGAGATTCATACAAGGGTAGTTCTAAGAACTAATATTTCTGATTTCAAAAACACCCTCAGAATTTGCCTGACTACTTGGCATAGCTTGAACATACTGAATTTTTAAACTTGAAAACTCAGCTGATTTTCTTTTATGAAGACTTCACAAGTGTGAAGCATCATGGTTACACTCACATTAAATTAAGATTTTCTCTTTTTAAGTATGTCCCTGTTACTCAGACCTATGGAGTACATCTGTTCAGAGATACTCACTCTTTATGGAGCACACATCTTACCATAACATTGCATTTTACTCTTTTGTTTATAATTTTGAAACTGATCTTGTTTTCCAGGAGTGCTGTGAGAACAAGTAAGGAGTTCCAAGGATGCAAATTTCATAAAAAATTAGCAGTTCTTGCATTAAAAACCCATAAAATACCCTACCTGTTAAATATAACTGTCTGATCCTTGCAAGGAAGAATCATTCTTGCCTTGATAAGTCAATTAGCTGTATATGTTTTCCCTACATTCTGCCAACTCCAGGTTGGTTCCTACTGTCCCATGTAGCCCAGCCAACACTACTTCTGCCACTGCTTTCAGGAAGGTCTCAATTGAGCCTTTATATTTCAACACAACCAGATGGTTTGAACCTAACATGAAATGCAGTTACTATCCCAGATCTTTATGTTCCATGCATAATAAATATTAAATCCATTTGGTTTAAGTATTTGGAAGTTGTCTGCTAGTATATACAGCAAGTTCACTACCTTCATATATTCATTATTTACACTACAGCTAAGGACTCATATTTATGTAAGGCTTCATACTACAAGCTTTTTAAAAGTATGCACCAAAACACTATCTCTTTATTATGTTTACCAAGGAAAACAAGTACCAGGCTTCTGAGAGTGATACAGATTCTTACACCAGATTCAATCCTACTCCCCCTGAAACACGCACACAGCTCTCAGCACAAGAGGGATGTAACTCCAAATGAGACCAACAACAACAAAATGTATTTGCTGGGACTAAGTCTCAGGTTTCCACACTTTGGGTTTCCCCCATCCTGCACTCAGGAGACAAACAGCCTGGCATGGCTGGAGTGTGCTCCCAGACCTGGAGACTCCTTTCTGTACTTGATGGATGTTATTCTCCTCTTTGCATTTTGTCCTCTACGTGGAGTCATCTCCTGCATCCTCCTTTCCTTAATAATCCCAAAGCAATTTAGCAGACAGACACAGTTTCCCAGGGGATACAGATGACAGAGGGGTAAGGTGTCACTGAGACCTCACTCCTCCCATCACTACCCAACACTGGATGATGATCATGTGGATCAACACCACCACCTTCCCCAGATAAGCCCACAAAGCAGTATATTGCTCACCACTTCCACTCTGCTTTGGCTTAATGAAAAATTCTTCCTGGCAGGAAGCAGGGAGAGGATCTCATTTCAATAGTACTGTCCTTTTACATTTTACTTGATCATGACATCAGAACAAGCACTTCTGTTGCACATGGACCAAGGCACAAAGAACAGTGAACTCAAATGAGAAATAAATAGTATAAAGTTATATACCAGCAAATCACACTATATTTCAACAAATGTATGAGAGATTTGGGAGTTTCCTTCACCATGAGCACTATAAAAGAGCAGTGATTCAACATTCATTAACAGAACTTTCTCAATAATCTCTTCTTGTAGACAGATTCAGCACCTGCAAGGGACACACATGACACAGATGTTTTACTGTCTTCTTTTTTTCCATTCTCATATGATACACACTAAAAATGTGTTGCTGGAGAGGTAACAATATACCTAATAATGAATATATATGCTTCCTTGCTCTTTCTCCTAAGCACAATATAGATGTATGTATGTTAGAAAGGATCAATCAGAGTCAAGTGCATAGATACTGCAGCAAATTCATTTGATTATTTATCCCCTCATGGCATCTCCTCTGAAGAACTTGGCTCAAAAACAACTTGGGAAACAAGGAGCTGGCCAGGACTTTCACCAGTGATATGAAGGAATTTCTCATTGCTGCTTTTACAGGATCTGCAACAAGAAACAACACTGTCCTCTTTAAGGAACCCAATGTTTTAAGCAGTGTTCAGTGTAGGACTTTACAATGGGCAGCAACTCATCTGGCCAGCTGACACTACAGATGAGTATCTGTGAAGTAGAGAGCAACATAATACAAGGGCAGTGAGACAGCCAAAAGCTCAGAAGTTAAAGCAAATTAGGAAAGGATGCAGTGTTCCTCAGGCTGGCTAACCCAGATAACATCTTCCAGACATCAGCATGAGAGGAAACAGAGAGGCTGAATTCCTTCCAGTGTACAGACACTGCCCTGGTGAAGTGTGACAGGTGACCTACAACACAAAAAATGCACTTAACTGTAAAAACTAGAAAGTGAAGCTAAAAATGAGAAAAATAAAAGTTGTTCTTGATTATGTAGTAAAAGAGGCAGTGACATAATAAATGGCAGAGTAAGGAGCAGAAAAGCACCCACCCCATCCAAAACCTGCACCATTAATGTACAATGAAATCGAGTTCTGTTTTTAAGGGGGGAAACAAACATGAGCTGAGAAACAAAACTGAGCTCAGTACCACTTAAAACAATACTATTTATTAGAAAATCATCTGCTGCAATGCCTGAAGCAAAATTTTGTCCGTTTATTCCATCATTCCTCCAAACTCAGGGCCTTGACTACATTACTAAGAGCTTTTTTAAATTGACTTTGTTGATTTACAGAGCTTCAGCAGTGCCAGTCAGTGCATGAAGCACCATGGTGTTTCCACCCATTCTGGGGAAGAAGATAACTCAGGATCATGAAGAAACAATTTTGGCAGTTGCCAAATATCTGAAAATGATGTTCTCAGCTGAGTGGCTCACCTTCTACCTTTGCTCAAATAAGAAAGAAGAGGATAATGGCAGCCATAAACCTTAATAATGACTAGGAGAATCTTACTGTACACTGTGCATGTACTCAGTCCAAGCAACAGCAGAAATAGGTGTGGTTTAAAATTAAATTTTTACTCTTTAATAAAGGGTATGCAATGAATTTATGTCTCTCCATGAATTCTGTGTCCAAAAGGGACACATTGGATCATTAAAAATCAGTGGATTTTTTTTTTCCCTTATCCTGTAGCAGTGCCAATAAGGGATGTAATGAAATCAGTTCTCCAGCTTTCAGGCACTGCACAGAGGTGGGGATTCCAATCAAACATCAGCTATTTAATTCCGATCCTAAGGTATGAAGTTACATTGCTTTTAATAAAAAGCTCTTGACAGCAGTATTGGAGTCCTCCCTTTTTCTGCTGAGCACACAGGGTGTCTGAGCAACACCAGCATCCTCTGCCATACAGATCCAGGACTGGAGTACAGAAGCCATGTCAAGAGCTCAGACCAATAACCAGCCTTCATTTTTTGCACCATCTCAGCAGTAAAAAGAAGAGGTAAAATCTCTGTCATTTACCATTTGCTGAAAACCATTTCTAAGCAGAGGAAGAGCAGTTACTTCTCTGCTCAGAAGTAAAGCAGAGGCTGGTGTAAGGCATGTAAGGAAAACAGAGAAAATGCAGAAAGGAGGAATCTGAAGCCAAACTTTCAGTGGTTACTTACAACCCTATTACTCAGTGACATTTTACAGAACAGCAACCACAGGGTGTAATGCAACTGAGTACAAGCTGGGCAATATGCAGCTGCCCAGCAGAGTGGCTGCTACAGCCCATTACACTCATGCTCTTGGCCCAAAACATGCTACAAGTCCAACTCAATGACACTGTAAACCAGAAGAAGATTTTTTTTTTTTTTTTTGAAGCTTACGTTTCTCAAACATAAGAAGTGATGTAGCTGTTTTCATTTTTATTTTTGCTATTTTCACTCCTACCCTTAATGTTTATTATAGTAGGCATCCAAGAATCCAGGCTTCCTATATGGAATATGGCTCTAAGAGTGCATTCACTATATTGGATAAAATATCAGAGAACCAAAGATGATGCCCTTCCTCCCAGAAATGGTAACAGACAAAAAATATCCTTTTTTTTTTTTTAATTTCTGAAATAAGTAAGTTTAAATATGTTGCAAAGTATTCAGAAAGCAACACAACACATTACTGTCAGGGCTGATCTAGTTTTACTACGTGCTCCTCACCCACATGTTTGCAACTCTGCTTAAACAGAAAAGAAAGTAAAAATAAGAATAGAAAACAGGAATTGAACAAGGCAGAGAAAGAAGAAAGTGGAGCACGAACAAACCCAGTTCATCTGAGGACAAGAGGCAAAGACAAAGATTTTTTTCAACCTCAACACATGCTTAGTGTCCCACTGGTAGACTTCTCAAATGGATATTCCACTTTTCAAAGAGAAATCAATCCACATGATCAATTTTACTATAAAATCCAAAATTATATATCTGCTTTAAAGCACATCTCATCCTTTGATTAAAGAGACTTGGTGCCAATAAGAAAACAATCATGTCAAGTCCCCATGAGAAAGATAATGACAATATGAACTGCAAGTTCTCCTTCAAAACTTATCCAGTGATAGAAAGGTCTGTGTGTGGAGGGGAGGTGTGTTTAGGAAAAGGAATCCTACTCTCTGTAACACTAATATCTTAAATTTAATTCTTCTCCCTTGATAACACCTCCTGGCAAAAGGAAATAAAAATCATACAGGAAAAACTAGTGTTGAATGTAATGTATTTACTCAGCCATGCTACAAATGTCTGGTTTATTCTCCTGCTTTACTCTCTTCATGAGAATGGGTTGATCACTCTTCCACCCAACAGACCATGGCAATAAACCTGTTGAGTTGAAGCAGAGAAATTTTAAGTGCTCCGTGAGTTCCAACACCACTTACTTTTCTGTAGTATCCTGTTTCAGGGACAAGTAAAAAGAAAAGTGTCAGACATACAAGCTCCTCCACATGTTTTTAATTTTGCACAAAATAAGAGTATTTCAGCAACAGAAAATTTCACTTCTACCTGGATGAATTTAACACTTTCTTCTTCCTGCACTGAAATCCAAGCCAGTGATTCTAACTATTTTTAAATGTGCTGGACTAAAGACAGAAGGACTCTTGTGAAGTAATCACAGATTTTTTGGTGCTGTCCCTCCATTTCTAAAGCTGGAAGCCCTTTGGAAGAAGTCCTAAAGAAACACAAATCCTGAGGGTTATTCAGTTAAACAAGAGGCTGTTCTGAATCACCTTTTAATTTTTATCAGAATTGCCTCTAATGTTTTAGAGAGGTTCAAAATACAGAAACTATAAAATACATAAGACAACCTTATTTTTTCTTGTAAAGAAATGATGGAGGAAGACAACCCAGACACTGGGACTTGAAGCTGAAGCTACTAAACTCATACTTTTTCACTTGCCTAGTACCAATGCCAAAGGGGAATTGGGATTTTTTCTCCTTCAATGAAAATATTCAATACTCCATAATATTAAAAGCTTTTAGACAGATTGAGCTATATTTGAAAACATATAGTCCTGAGAGCCTACCTCAATATACTTTCAGGAAAAAAGAAAATAAGCATTATTTTCAGTGTTGAGCATTGCTATGGGTGAGTCAGTAATTCACCAACAGACCACTCAGAACTCAGGATAAGCATCTATATACAAAACCACTTTGCATCTTCAATCCTTTTTGAAAAGCATCAGTGACCTACAGACTGAAATTAAAATTGCATTGCTTTTAAAAAGATGTTTTTGCAAATATACTGCAGACATCTGTCTGTGGCTGCAGAACCAGTACACAGAAAGTGCTCCTGCACAGATCTTTTGCAGAAGCAGCACTCTGGAAAGCAGCTGGGAAAGACATATAGGAGTGATATGAAAGTATATTTCATTTATTTTATTTTTTCCAGATGACCCAGTAGCAGAACCTCAGCATGTACCAGTCTGAGAATTTTGGAACAGTTTGGATGGTAACAGATCAGTGAATGTAGCTGACAGTAAATGCTGATGTGGTGCTCTGCTTCTGGTGCTGTGTCTGGAAGAAGGACTTCTCACTGTAATAAAAGAAGAATGGGAATATTAAATAATCAAAGGTCCAGAAGAAGCTGACTTGGCTGTACATTTTGTAGCATCCCATTTTTGAACTGTTTGAGCAAGCAGATTTAAGGTTATTTTACTGACACTCAGTAAAAGCACTTATTATATTAAACAGCTGCTCTTAGCACAACTCTATTAGTTTGATGAGAATTATTTTAATGTTATGGTTAGGTCCATGGAAATTCCTCCTGTTTTCCCATACAATTATCTTGTTTTGTTCTTCTGCCTCTCCAAACTTCAGCTCAATCCTAATTTGTGTCTCCTTTATCCCCATGGAACCACTTTACTCATGGTGGAGCCAGGAGTCTCAGTCTGACCTCACACAGTGTTACACACCTACACACTCAAGTGGGGTATAATTTACCAAGTAATTCCTAATTTACAAAATGGGAAATGGGAGAAAAATCCATCCTTACTGTATCTAGATTAATCCCAGAATCCTTTAAATATACTGGTGAACAGTACTACAGGAGTATAACTGCTCTATCCACGCTGCTTCTTGCACAAAAGTCAAAATAATCTCAAATTAAGACATGATATGATATTTATATGATATATTTATATTATATTTATATTATATTTATATAATTTGATATAATAGGACAGCTAATAGTTATAGGTGTTCAGATGTATCCAAGTTATTTAATCTGGGTCCAGATGTTGCACACCAAGGCACTGAAACTATTGTATTTATCATATACATCACTGCCAACCAATGTAAAAGGCATTCAGAAACACACTGGAACCAGAGTACCTCCAAGATATTAAGGAGAAAATGCAGCTTTCTTACCTACACCTGGCACATTCTTTCAGTGTAATACAGTGAAGGATAATCTCAACTTTTGGCAAGCCACAACACACCTTCCCTTGCAGCAAGGAGATTTCAGGCCTTTATGACTATGGTTCTAAAATTCCAGAAATATTTTTCATGACTTCTTCCTGCAGCAGTGCTCCTTTCACTGCAATGTTGGGCTCTGTTACCTATAGGTACCTAGGTTTATCTACACCTCTTATGCAGCAGAATACAGCTGTGCAAATAAAGGTTGTTAGAAGCCTCCAAACAGGTCAAACTGGGACTGTCACAGCTGAAAAAATACTTATATAGTTGACATCCTAAGGTAATATCCCAGAACCATCTCATATACTCAATACCTACTGATTAAAGGAAGGTCTGGAGAAACTCAGCACTCCTTGAGGTCAAGATCTTTCTCTCAGCCTTGTCCTAAATATCAGTGACCTTATGCCAATCATTAATGAGGACACCCACAATAAAGGTTCCTGCATGTCAGCAGCCCATGGCTATACACGGAACCCAGAGAAAGACTCAAGAACATATTTGTTTCAATCCCACTTGAAAATTTTTTCTTATAAAGAAAACCAAATATACATGAAATGAAACTAGAAAAGAAGGCTCCTGAAGACTGCACTGCCACACAAAGAATATGCATTTCTTTAAACTAAAGGTGTAAAAGCACAAATACTTCTGCTTTAACATCAGGTTTTCTTCAACTGGGAACAGGTTTCAGCTCCATCAGATCAAGGAGATGGACAAATGGATACTTGGAGCCCCTTTTGAACTTCCAGCTCCTCACTGCCACCCTCAGCTGCAGTTCTCAGGGATGGAAATGGCCACTCTGAGCTTCAGTGAAAAGTAAAGAGTAGTTTACCCTGAGAGATGATAAAGCTGATAAATTAACCCCTTTTACTCTGCTCTGAAGCAAATGAGGAATGTTTACATGTGCAGTTCCAACATCTCAAGTCAGAAAATAAGTGTCAGATGAGAGTAAATAATAACCAGCTGGATAACATTTTAAAGTTAGATTATCCTCACTCCACACCTTTACAGTATTTGCAGAAAAGTTTATATTTAAAAAACTAAATCACCATTAAATGCAATTTCTGATAACTCGATGGGTTTAGATTTTGGGGTGTGTGTTTTCTTTACATTACATTTTCAGAGTAAAATGATAAATGGCTGATTATAACCACATTGTCTTGTAAGGAAAGAAGAGAAATAAAAGCAGATTTTTCATGAGTATTTTGGCACTTTTTTCACTAGCATTGTCTCCCGAAAGGTTTTATTTTATGGATTTTTTTAGGATACTTTCTGATGTCTAACATAAACTGAAATCCATACATAGAGTATTCATCCAGAACCTAATGACAAGATACCTCCTCCAGAAAGTGAAAACTAATTCTCTACAGAGAAATGACTCACTTCAAAGTTAAAAAAATAAAATAAAATCCCTATTGTTGTGTGCAAACAGGAGGGAAGGGGCTCTCAGGAGTCCCTGTATATACCAGATAAAAATAATGGTGGGAGCCACTGCCTGCAAGACATCCCGAGCACAGAAATCTATCATCTGCAAAGCACACACTTTGACTTTCTCTGGGTTTATTACTCTGACTTTGGCTGGGAGGTTGATAAAGATTCTGGAAACTGCAAAGGCAGATCTATTTTTTATTAAAACTTTTGGCAGGAGGATGGGTGCGTGCTTCACAATAAGGGAAGGGTGGGGGGAACAGAGTGCTGAAAAACCTCCAGTTGCAGCTCAGGGTTCCAGCACATCTGCTGGAGCAGTGAGCCCTGTGATTTCTGAGAGCTTGTGGTTAACCTCATGGCACAGAATGAATTATTCCCCAATTCTGTCCTTCATTAAAGCACCCAGGCTCTGAAATGTGTCGACGAAGCCGACCCATGGCCAGCTACTAATCAGCAAGATGATGGGCTGTCCCCAAGATGCTCTCTCCTTGGCCAGAACAAAACAGAGCTGTTCATCCCGTATAATTTTAAGTTGTTTATATTGTGTCCTGCCTAGAGGTATGAATTACTATCAGGATTTAATTTAAACAGCCTGTATATACACATATTAATATTGGATGTCATGCAACATGCCTTATAAGTGCAAGCAATTTTCAGGCCCTCACAACTGCAATTGCAAATACAAACCAGATACAAAGATTAAGGATGCATTGCTTAAAATATCCTAAATTTTGAGGTAAAAGTTGCAAAGCTAAACAACAAGCTTAATATGCCCTCTAGGCACCTCTCAAAGCCTTAGGACATAAGTTATTGTATGACAAATACGTAGGTATGAAGACTTAGATGCTTCCTGAGCAGTTCATCCCTCCTGTGGTTTCTCCCTCCTGTGTGGCTCACTCATTAGGTCAGTGATCAAAAGTAATTATTATTATATGACACCTGAAGTGTCAGAAAAACAAGAGAGAGAATAAACTTCATTGCAATTTTGGTGAAGCATATTTAATAAATAGAAATGGTAGGTGATGGTGGGCTACCATTTAAATTAACCCCTTCTCAGAGGATCAGTTATTAGATTTCTCTTGCTTTTAAAACTTGCACATTAAGAGGCTTGACTTGCTAGAGCACTCTGTTAATAATTGCAACAGGTATTTAAAAAAGCTGGAGTCTGAACAAATAAAGGAAGAGCTATAAAAAGTGAAGCTCTGTGAGAAATCAGATGATAGGTGACTGAAGAGGCAGCTAACACCAGCCAGGGCAGGCACTAGAATCTTCAGGCTTCCTTTCCTCAGAGGAGATCTCATCATATTATCTCACAGGAACAGAAATCTTGTGGTAACGAGGGAGCTGGAAAACCCTACAAGGAAACTGCTAAAACTGTACTCAGAGCAAGACTTTAGTGGTATTAAATAAATGAGACATGAATTACAAGGAATAAACCCAAAGCATAAGGTTGGTTAGCAGCATATTCAGTGAGCACAGACTATCCATGAAGCATATTTGGGAACTGATCTAATACTTAAAAATCAAATAGGGTAACCCTATCACCATCAGGCTCCAGGCCATCACCAGCTACAGACCTATTCCTATTAGAATTTAACCATTCCATGAATTCAGGTAAGTGCTCTTTCTCTTCTCATGTATCATAATCTTATTCTTGAGCCTGAATAAAGTAGTGCAGTGGTGCTGCTGATTTGAGGGAAAGAATTGCTGTTGTCTGCAGGGGGTATAACCCCTCAGTGTCACAAAACCAACAAATGAAGGTAAGATTTTAAAAGGAAGAAAGAGCAAAGATAAGATAGCTATTTGTGGCAGCACTTTCCAGTTCAAGAAGAGATGAAAAATTTGCCAGCTCCACTCAGAGCTTTATCCCAGAGGTTGTTTCACTTGCTGATGGCAGAGGGGCACCTGGCCACCTTTGCAGAACTTACAAGATTTACACTTTGTACAAGTGGGTGAGATGAAATAGAAAGGAATAAAAGCATATTTTTAAAATTATGTGACTATTTCATACTTTTAAATATTGCAACTGTAATTTTATTCATCTCAGAAGCCAACTAAAAGCTATCTCTGCATTTTTGGAACAAACCATTACTTGTTGAGTATGGAGTGGCAAGCAGTGGGTTGTGGGTTTTTTTTTAAGCAAGACTCTCACTTGAATATTTTTTTTCCCCACCATTGAATAAAACTCCAAAGGCAAAGAGAAAAGCCCTTCAGTGTTGTGTGTTAGGAGTGTGTGACACTAGAGGGAGCGTTACTACGGCTTGGCAAAGTTTAACTCTGAAAGGAGTTCATTACAAAGAGAGTTCCAAGGAACCATAAATCACATATCAGCAACATTCAGGTCATCGATCATGAGTAAAAAGGTGTTATTCCTATAGCACAGCTTGGCTGAGCAGACATCTGAGTGTTCCTCGGGCCTCTTCCCTTCTTCCCAGGATTTTTAAGAACAAGAGAGCCTAAATTACTGCAATGGAACTAATGGGCTTGGTTTCCTCACTTTTTCCAGTGTTCAACCTAATGCATTATAAATGGAGTAAAGAGAAGTTTCTAAGGGACTGAACTTACCACTAGTTTGAAACTTCGGCCTATTCAGCTTTTTTTTAATTTTGTATCCAAGAAATCCCCCAAATATGCTTAAGTATCAGTGTTCACATATAAAATTCTGTCCTGCATGCACTATATCACCATTGCCTACTGTCAGAGCTTTAAATGCCCCTTGGCATCACTTCTCTCAGCCAATAAATGCAACTCATTCCCCAGCCTCTGCCAGTCCTGCATTGCATCCCTGCAATATCTCAAATTTCAGGTTGCCAAGAAGAAGTTGTTTCTTCCACCAGCTTCACAAACACTGATCCTCACTAATCACATCTCAGCCCTGGTTTTACATTTCTTACACACCTCACTGGGGTAAAGAAGAGGCTGGTCAGGGAAAAAGGGGGTGGTGCTACATTTAAATAAAGCAAGAATAAAATCAAGCCATGTGCCTAAATGAACCTCAGTGTTATTACAGTAACCCTGACCCTCTCTTTCCCTGTTCTTTCCTGCACATATGCTTTTCCTCTCATTCGTGGACTTCTCTCTGAAATAAGATCTTTTGCTCCTAAGGACTGGGGCATTTCTCTTGCATAGTCTGTAAAATGCTCAGTGTGAGTACTGCTCAAGTGAAGTACAACATCCATTCAAATATGTGGAGAAAATGAAGGCTCATTCCCAGTGGGAAGGCATCCTCCAACTTCAGGGGACAAGCTTTTTCTTACCTTTTATTTTTTTATGATCTTTCAACTAGAAACAGAAGTAGAAAAAGACAACCTGATCAAGTGTGAATAAAATTCCAATTTTGCTTCTGATCACTACCTGTCTATTTTATAAAGCAAATAGTGACACGTTATAAATTATAATTCCTAATCTACAATATGTTAAACCTGACAACTTTTATAAGCACTATAAACTCATGAAGAAAAAACTCTTCCTTATCTGGCTGCTCTAAGATTGGTCAAAATCATCAAGTCATTTTTACGCCAATAAATTAATTATATCAGTAAATAAACATGTTACTGTTGGCAGTCACAGCACAAAAAGAAAAGAAAAGGAAGTTAGTTCTTCCAGTCCATTTGGCCCAAATACAGTTACAAACTCAGTGAATTAACAAGTCCAAATAATAATAAAAACAAACCTAGAAGTCACACATTAAAATTTCTTTTGTGTATCATAGAATCCATCACTCTTATACCCATGTTGTTAGTCAGAATACAAGGCAGAACCATGCAGAAATGTTTTCACTACAACTAAATAAGCCACTGAACTAAAAGAAACACTAAATTCTACAGTTCCCCTAGAAAAAATAAAAAACAACAGAAAAATTTGAGCATACAAAACTTTTCACTGGGGCTATTCAGTGTCTCTGAGAACACTGCCCTGTACACAGTTAACAAAGCTTCCTATCCTTCTGTACCAGTTACTTTACTTTTTTCCTTAAGTTGCATCAAGAAAAGGACTCCAGCTTCATAGAGCTTCTTTGGTAAAATCTTCCCAGATATTTGCAGAGCAGAAGTATTCACACACAGGTTGCTCTGTTGCACAGTGACTTGAGGAGCTGAAGCTTTCCTGGTTAGGGAGGTACTGCTGAGCTCCCTTCAGCAGGATTAACCTGACTGGGATGAGAGAGGGAATGAGTGCAGGTACAAAGCAGTGGCCACAGCAGGAAGGTCTGGAATTGCCATCTTTGTATTCATGCATTGCATTCAGTAGCCAAAAGAGAGCCTGCTCAGCTAGAAACAGTGCTAAGAGGGAGAGAGAAGAGTAAGTGTGGAAAGGAATATATTAGATCAGACTTTCCACTCCCTTCTGTCTACCCAAAGTTTTCAGTTCCTTAAGTTTGTTGTTCTAACTTTCTAGACCTCAAGAGATTCAAAGTCCATATTTGACTCTTGGAAAAAGGCACAAGGCCCCGCACATCCCCTGTAACCTGCAGAGTGCCTGAGGAGCCAGGACACTGCTCAGACATTAAATCCCATCCCATTGAGCAGCTGTCATCACCAACAACTCCAGTAACCATAAATACTCCCAAATAGTTACTATTATTTTCAGTATCCAAAACACAGTCCAATAATCAATCTCTGGTATTCAATAACCTATACTTTGATCCATAACAGAGATCCAGACAAGCTGAAATTATCAGGGACAGGATTATGAAAGTCTCCTATGGGTATAGATTAAGCAGAGGGAGAAAAAAAGGCCAAGAAAACATCCACTTGAAAGCAGGAGTTTCCAAACGTGGCACAGGATTGTGCACATAAATTTGTTGCAAACGAAAGTATCATCTCTATACCAGCACAACACTTATTTCCACCCTTTTGCAGCAAACCTGGCAGGGCTTGGAGCAATTCCCACACCAGATCAAAGCCATCAGTCAGTGACACAACTGCCAGCCAATATTGGGTTCAGAGAGATGCAAAAAATTACACAGTTCTACTCTGGAACAGGGAAGTGCTTCCCCCATGGACTGATATGAGACAGAAAACATGAGACAAAGTACCAGAAATAGCTAAAACCTCCTTGTTTCACCAGCCAGCAGGCTCAGGACAGAGCTGGCATCCATACAAACAGGCTGGACCAAACTTACTCTGCTCTTTAGCATTACTGAGTGTGAGCTGAACAGTATCTTCTGCCCTGAGTTTTTATACTTAAAGAAGACAAATAAGACAAACCACAAGGGTCTGCAGTCACCTGATAAACACTTTGAACATTCTGCTAGAGCAATCCTGCCCTGCCATGTCCAATGTAATAACTCATCAGTCCCAGGCACAGCTGTAGCTCCAGGTAAGCTGAGCATCATTACCACATCCAGATATTCCCAGTACACCCAATACCTCCCAGCTCTTTTATTTTTACAAAACCTTCTCCCCGTCTCCTCTTCCCTGTTGTGAGGTTTTTGCTCCCATAGCTGTAGTAAAACAAATGCCAGCGAGATTGCTGGAATTGTATCAAAGTACAAGGAAAAAAAAAATAACTGCAGGAGTATTTTACACAGGAGAAGCTCTTTTATCTGGCTCAAACAGTTCCACGGGTGCTGCAAGGCAGAAGCAGCCTGAAGACACACTGAGCTAGTGCTGCCAGTGGATTTATACACAGATCCCTATCAAACTGCAGCAGGTCAGTGAACAGGAATATCAACAGGCAGTCAGGGAGCTCTGTGGAATTCACCAAGCAGGGTGAGGAGCAGACAGTGAGTGCCTGCCATAAGGCTGTTCTCCTGATAGTATTAGACAAGTCCTTGCTTAGTGCCTCCAGACTTTTCAGCAAGTGAAGAATTAATTTTTATCACCCTCCACATGGGTATGTGGGTGGGCTAATTTTCAACTGATAGCAATAAATAATTCTCATTGCACAGAGTCTCTGTGGGTTCCTTTTAATTGCTGGAGCAGTCATTTGATCCAGTAGGAAGTGGAACTGAGTACTGGCAAAGAGTCTTGTGGCAGTAGCAAGGAGTCAGAAGAAATTCAGAAGATGGATGTCAGAACAAACTCCAAAGAGGAACTTTGTTGGGATGAGTCCAGAGGAGGGACACAAAGATGATCTAGGAGCACCTCTGCTATAAGGAGAGGCTGAGGAGCTGGGATTGCTCAGCCTGAAGAAAAGAAAACTCTGGGGGACATTATAGCTGCCTTCCAATACCTGAAAGGAACCTACAAGAAGGATGGAGAGGGACTTTTCATAAGAGTGTCGAGCAACAGGACAAGGGGAAATGGTTTTAAACAGAAGAATAGGTTTAGACTGGATATGAGGAAGAAATTCTTTAGTAGAGGGTGGTGAGACTCAGGATTGCCCAGAGAAGCTGTGGCTGCCCCCTCCCTGGAGGTGTTCAAGGCCAGGCTGGATGGAGCTTGGAGCATCCTTGTCTGGATGAGAGGTGTCCCTGCCCATGGAGCTCCAGAAAGATCCCTCCTTGACCCCAAAACTATTTTAAGGTACTCATATCAGGTGCTCCAAAAGTACAGATATGTGCCAAAGGCTTGAGTTGAACTTACTGATAATTTTACTCGTCCCTGTCTCTGTACAAAAATTAATAAAATTTTAAAATTAATTGTAGAACACTTTCACAATTTTAATCTCCCTCGTTTCAGCCTCACTCTGGCTACTACAATGCCTTTGTGTGTGTCCTCATGGATTCCCACAATTACTGATCTTCTATTTGCTTCTCAGCTGGGTCATTTGGATTTACAACAGGTATAAACAACAAGGTGAATCCAGAATCAATGAAACCTGCCAGCATCTAATTAATTTTTTACAGATTATTCTATATTACAAGCACCCATATGTTTGCATCTATGTATAGATACACTGAGTTGTAGTTAACAGTAGTTTTAAAATTATTATATCCATGCAAAACGTAGCAGTGAAAGCTTCTGACATCTGTAGCAACACTAAAGATAATATTACATTTTAAATCTTACTCTTCTTTTTTCTTTCCAAATTGGAATTACTATAAAGAAACTCAAAAGGGAAACATTCTGTGCTCCTTTAGAAGATCTAATTTCCTCTTCTGCTTTAATTCTAATCTCTTCCTAGGCTGTGTCTTTAAATACCCTGCTCTCAGGAGCTGGCTATGGCCACCCTCTTCACATGATATCTGGAAGAAATAATTGAAGCCAATTCTATTCTCTGGTGCTAACCTTCTGTCTCTTTGAAGGCAAAAATGCTTCAGCAGCAACTTTAAACATAGCAAACTTACTTGTCTGGGAAGTAGAAAACTGCACCTACTTACCCCCAGGTTTAGCACCAGGGACATTCATCAAAGCTTGGGATGGAAGGGACCAGGGGAGGTCCCAGCTGGCTCCAAAGCTGCACCAGGTTCTTACCATCCACTCCTCATTTGCAGAGCTCAGTGAGCTGTAAGCCTGAGTCCAGACCCATCAAAAACAAAAAGGCTGGAAAGCCTGCTATATGGCAGCAGGCAGAAATATAAATGATTGGCATTCTGGTTTTGGGAAAAGTAAAACTTCTGCCATTAGATTTCATCAAGACCAAGATCCCCTAGCAATGGTTTATACTGGTAACATCAAGGCCACACATCATGCTCTTACCAACTGGGATTTCTCTGGGATTTCCTTCTAGAATCTGAGCAATGAATCAACCCAGATAATCAGAACTGCACTATTTTATACAGCTGACATTTTTTGATTCCATACTTCTGTTTACCTCCATAAAAAGACATGACAATTAAGTGTAGGCTTAAAAAAAAAATCAGAATCTGTAAGAGCCAGATCATAGGGTAAACAGTAGAATTCCCTCTTTTATTACTTTCTATCCATACATCAGGACAGTATCACCACCTCAAGCTAGTGACTAAGAAATTAAATTAAAACTTCCCCTAGAGGCTGGACCCATATTCCACTCCATTTCAGCTCTGCAACAAAATATAAGTAAAAACAGAAGACAACCACCAGTAACAGGGAGAAAATTTCCGTAAAGAAAAGAGTAAAATTCAGAAGGGTTTTCCAGTTGGCAATAAACCATATTTCATGCCTACAGTGAATCACCCAGTCAGTTACATGATGTCATGCACAGTAAAACTGAGCAGCCATTTATACAAAACTATCAAGTAGTATTCCCTCAGGCCAGGCAAGCTTGATATTATCTGACTATTTTTTTCCTTTATTGCTTTAATCTTATTATTATCTATGCACGTTCTTCACAGCAGGGGAAGAAGAAGGATAAAGGAGAAATATTTGTCCCTCTGTCTATAGGGAGAAGATTAATTCAATTTTTTTTCTCTTTATCCAGCCCCTCACTGATGATGTGATGTCTTTGCTCTGTCCCACAGACAGCTCCTGCTCAGCTTTTAAACCAAGGTGCAGCAATGGCCACAATCTCCTTAACTGTGATTTCACTCTGAATTTAGATGTTTCCTAAAGGATACTGAAAAAAAGTAAAAGAACAACACATCAGAAATCCTAAACTAGGATGTGTAGCCAGGAAAAGGAAAAGATTTCTTTGTTCAACTTATTTGAATTAATTCAAATTAGATTTAATTCAAAGAAGAGCATCCTCTTTGGCCCAACCTCAAACTGAATCCGTATCAAAATTCTTTAGAAGAATCTATCAAGTATTTGACAAAACATCCACCACTGCTCATAGCAACTGATTATTTATGCCTCTAAGTACACCCACAAAACAGACTGCCAAGAAAGCTCTGAGATTTATAAAAATGCTGATAACCAGAACTGACTTCATACTATGATGTATTTCTTTTCCTTTTACTTGGCCATTGAGATTTCTTTCCAAAGATGAGCAAGTGACTGGAATTACAGAACTTCACATGAGTTTTCTGTGCAAGCAGAACCCTCAACAGACATAAAAGAACATTGAAACAGAACACTGAAAGCAGTTCATGGTAGGCCCAAGGCTGGCATGAGACCAAACCTCAGTGTGCCATTTAGTAAATAGCTTTTTTAATTTTCTTTACTTGTGCTACATAAGATGAGTAAGAGGGTATGTAGGAATTTGCTGCATTTTTTTCCATCTTCATTTTTGGTGTTTCTTTTGAATTCCCTCCAGTTGCAGTGGATAACTGTCCTGCTTCTTTACCTCTTCCAGAATCCCCAGCTGCTTTTCTCATTTGTTCTGTGATGTGAGGATGATGACATGACATTTTTGTCATCAAGGGCATCTGACCCAGCCCTGTAATTCTGATTTTTAACTTAGGGCCTTCACTCCTCTTTAAACTCATCTGCCCTATGGAAGTGCCAGAGCCCAGGCAAGGGTCATCATCAGCCACACTACAATGTCTGCATGAAAAGATGGAAAAACAATGCAGATTTAATTTGTATTTATCATTATATTATCCTGTAGGATAATTCCTAATCAGCTACAAATTTGGGCTTTGCTTAATAATTTCCAGGATAACTTTCTGTTAGCAGCCATTTGCCTCACCTATAAATAATGAAGAGAAGAAAGCTCAAGTTTCCTCCATCCCCACGTCTGTAGCACTGGAAGCCAGCTACTGAGTTTGCATCATTTTTCCCAATTATTTCAAAAACACAGTGTAAGGAATTGAGAGACATCCTCTTACATATTGTGACTTTTGGCACAAGCAGTAGTAGTTTACTTCAATGGTCAAAAAAAGAAAGCTTTATAGATATTAAGGATCCAAAGAAACCTTTTTTGAGAAATAGAGCTATTAACCTCTGTCATTCTGACCTAATACCTGACACCATTCAAATTCCCTCACCAGTTGCAGTTCCACATAAGCTACACTTCCAGTCTTGAATTATTTCATAAACACATCCAGCTACTAACTTTCAGTCAACAAAAATCCAAAGCAATTCCATAGGCAAAGTGATCCTTCTGTTTGCTAAACAAAAGTTGCACAGTGTTTTGCCATGAAAGGATAGACTTGTGTGCACATATTTGTTTTAAATACATAATTAAAGACAAATATTTGTATTTTAGGAGGGCCATTGTGCTCTGCTGCATGGCTGCCCCATGAAGTGAGGACTGCACCCCAAGTGGCAGTGCTGCACGCTGCATACGGTTCCCATTCTGCTCCCTTCAATGCTTTTGGAATCAATTGAAGTCAAAACATCCTGGAAGAGAAGTTCAGTTTTTGCACCCCTGGTTTCAATTATTTTTAAATCTGACACACAAACACAGCTTTTTAAGATATGTGTGCTGAGTGCCAAATAAGGATCTTTTGATTTTTTTTTTAAATACATGTGGTTGAAACCTGAGATCTGCCTGCTGCCAAGCCACAGAGTTTGGAGTCGAGTATTGGCACAAGAAAATAAGCCATTGTTCAGAGTCTGATTTTAAGAGGAACTATCCTGCAAAAAGGAAAACGTAAAACCCCATACTTCAGCTCCTGGTCAGAGCACAATCCCATAATCCTTCGTTAAACACTTGAAAGTTGAAATATAGATTCTACCAATATTTATCCAGGCTCTCAGAAGTAAGCTTTTGCTATAAACTGCACTAGAGGCTTTTTTAATTTTTCTGCATTATGAAAAGAAACAAAATTGTGAGATGGAATAGCTCATCTCCTCAATGTCATTTCTGGTCATCTTGTCTGGTTTTACATACAGCTTTTTCAACTTTTTTTGTCATTGACTGTGGCAGCAAAAATACTAACAAGCTCCCACTGAGAAAAAAAATTACCTTGAGGAAAATACTGTATTGTTAGGTAAGGCTGAGCAAGTTTACACCCCTTATTTCAGATGCCAAAAGAGCCCATTTGCTCTGTGTTTAAACACTTCAACATTTGTTTGCCAGCACTGTAAGGGAGCTGGACCTTCAGGCACTGCTCTTCCCAGCTTGGCTGAGCAAAAATTCAAAAGTAAAAAGTCTTCCCTATTTTAACAAGTGCTCAGAAATGAGTTTTATTACAGATATCTCTTCCTGGGATGCTGGATGAGCAAGAGAGACATGAATATGCCAAAACATAGAGAGAAATCTGCTATTTAGCCTTTGCAAGGGCTAAGATCAGATGAGAAAGCAGTGTCAGATACCATGGATATTCAGGTGGAAAACAAGATTGAAGCTGAAAGATGACACTAAAATGAGAAAGTTGTCCTCCTGGAGCTAAAAATTAATAATTTACTCTAATATCTCAGGTAGTGAAAAGGAAAAATATGCCCAAAAGTAAGTGAATAATCTTTCATTTCATGAAACAGTAAAACATTCAACAGGAGACTTGATGACAAATAGTTTCTTATAATAAGAGAACTAATAAAGTAAATGGCAGAAAGCATAACAGTGATCTAGTGACATCCCCACTAGGCTGGGATTTTAAGAACCATTGTGTTTCTTCCAGCACTTGAAGAGAGTGACACACCAAGTCACAATGTTCAGATTCATCAGTCTTAATCTCATACCCAGGGTTCGAGTGTCAATCTTCTCCCTCTCTCCTCAGTGAACACCTTAGCTCAAAGTCTTTTTTATCAGGTTGCCTCCCAGGCTTAACTATTAATTCAGAGGCTTGTTAGCCCCTGATCAAGACACTGGTTCACTGACACCAAGACAGATGATGGAGTGATGGAGTGTCAGGATGTACTGACATAGTGTGGACAAATCCCACTCTAGATCATCCTCAGCAAAATGGAGGGGGGGATTTCACACCTGTGTGTGCATGCATGGGTTTGTTTGCACTGAAACCAAACAGAGTTCAAGCCTCTCATCTGGCTTCAAGCCTTTTGTGACAATACTCAGAAATAGTCTCAACTGAAATATTTTCTTTTGATGCAACAGAAGCATTACTGCATGACAGCCACATCTGGAAATCATCACTCACTGAGGATTCTCTACATAGAGATGCAAACCACAGACTATATGCAAGGTCTACAAATCTACTTCCTCGGTCACTGAGGTACTATACAAAATAAATAAATAAATAAAAATCTCATGACTTTCTCAGAGCAGAGACTCAAGAAGCATTTGATTAAAAGGTTCAAAACTGATGCTGTGTTCAAGCAGTCTTCAAACATGCAGCTGTTCAGCACGACCTTGATCCAGGTACTCCATGCACCTTCACACTCACTGTGCCTGCTTTGGCTTTTAACTAAAAGGTTTTTATTCATCCTGTCTTGTATTCAACCCATGTACTGATACATGGAGCAACCCACTAAAATATAGGTGAGGAAGCTGAGGTGGGCACTAACATGAGTCTCCAGGCAGCTGGGCCAGTAGAGGGTATCAATGAACAGAATTTTATCTGTATAAAAACAAGAGATGATTGCCTCTAGCATTCCTACAGCAATACCAAGGCAGGTACAGTGATCCCATGTCACCTGGGGGCCCTCAATTAGCCTACGTCACTTAGCACTCATTACATTTTTTAAAATATGTGACATAACCTTGCAGGGAAGTCAACATGTACTTGGTTTGCAGCTGGTAGGTAGGCAGCTGATGCTTCTCCCAGTGAAAAGTGATGTCTTTGTGTTTGGTTTCTGTACACCAAGCCTTTGTTTACTGACTCAATTTAATTATTAGAAATATGCACATTTAGGTCAAATTGCTTTTTCCTCTTCAATTACAGAAAATGTCAACCATACTGCAAAAGCAGCAAGTGGATCTTTGGCTCTGTGCTTAGTTTGTTCTCCCTCTTCACACGGAGTCCACCTTGGCACAACACTTTTATTGCCTGGAACTAAACATCCCACTTCTCAACATATTGGTAATGAAAAAAGTTTAGATTCTTTGAGAAATCTTGAATAAAATTTCTCTCACGATGGATGAGTTCCACTGAGTAAACTGCAAGGACAAAAGGCAATTTCCAGCAAGATTCCCATGGAAAAACTCAGGAATGTGTTTCAGGTATAATCATAGTGGTGCTCAGCAACTGGTTTTAATGAGGTCAAGTAGATGTATTAGCATCAGTACAATCAAACATGAAACTGAACTACATTCTGACTACAAACTCTAGGAGCACTGGCCAAACACAGTAATATTTTGACACCTCATAAACAGAAAATCAAATTTCAAAAATTCAGCTGGCAAAAAAAATTATTCAAGCTAAACTAGCATGTGAGAAATAAAGGTGCCCTTCTGTTACAGTTCTCTTAACTGAAATTGCTGGGTTTAGCTCCAATTAAACCATCCCAAATAAATTCACTGGACATGGTGCAATCAAACCCAGGGCTGACGTGCTCCATTGTAGTGGTTTGCACTGTTAATAAATGCATCTGCAAAATAATGTTTTCCATCTCTCCACTGAAATGTTTTCCATGTGGTGAGAACGTTCAGGTCTGACTCTGAGCTCACATGCTGAAACACAAGGCACAGTTTAAATTAATAAGGCCATTCCATGGATTAAAAAGTCAAAGATGACCTGTCAGTTCTGTTGACAAAGGATTTGTGGCTTCCTAGAGAAATAAATGTGCATTCCTCAGCTGATAGACAGGCAGATCCCAGTAACACATACCTCTCCCAGTACTGAAGGCCATCTATAGCTTAGTAATATTTAAACATTATTGCTAGAATCAGATGAAATCTGTGTCAGCTCAGCAAGGGCTGGCTGTGTAGCAAACACCACATGCTTGGGACTGAGAAGTTTCAGGGTAAATTGTAATTTGTAAGTAAAGCTTCATGTCCTTCTAAGCATAGGGAATACTGTCATTCCCACACTATGGACTGGGAAACTGGGACACGTGTCCCACATTAAACGTCCAACGTCAGAAAGTGACAAAGCTGGAAAGACAACTTAACACTTAAGCTGGTAGAAGAGAGAAACAGTTTGCCAGCCTCCCCCTCACACATAAATGGAGGTTTGCTGGTGATCTATGCAGTTATTTGAAAAACCTTGCAAATTGAAGAGTTACACTCAGAACTTCATTAAGCAAAATATTTCACAAGTATGAAAATATCTTTATAGGGAAACCTCCTGTCCCAGTAACCCGACCAGCTGCCCCAGCACCAGTGATGTAATCCAGGGCAGAGGCTCTGAGTAGCATCTGGTAAAACATGATTCAGTGGAATCTGGTACAACAAGAACTGGAAGGGCCAAATATATCTCTGCAGGAATTCCACTGGTTGAGAAGGTTGAGAAGGAGGGAAGCCAGCTCAGGGATGCCAACAAGATTACACCAGGGATTCATCTAGCCTGAGGCCGCCTTCACCTTCCCCTCTAACTACTCCAAGTAGATCCATGACCTGGCTCCACAGCACCATTCCTCTGGAATTACAACAGCCTCCCTGACTTGAAGTTTCACTCACCTCTGCTCCTGACAGCTTCATCTCAATTCCCATGACTGTCTGGCTCCAACACTGTGCTACCTCCCCCTTTTCCTTTGCTTCCATCTCCCTCCTATCACATCCAGCTACAATTCCTCAGTTGGAGGCCCCAAGCTGCCTGCAGGAACCACAGAGCCAGGAGCTCAGCTGGCTCTGCCATGCCCAGGCTCTGGGATGAGCTCAGATACCCAGCACATCCCCTCAGTTCCACACAGCTCAGCCTCTATTAAGAAACACTGGAAATTCCTCCCAGTGATCCCTGCTCACGTCTCTTCTGGACCTTACAGGAGGAAAAAATCCAAAGCTTTACTAATGTGCTTGCCACTGAAACAGCTCTACAATTTATTATTAAAATAAAATCAAAACGTTCCATTTACTGAGCATTTTCCCAGCCAGTCTCCATATTTTGTGATCCAAAACTGCTCAGAGTGCACACAACCATGATTAGGTTTATTTGTTTGTTTGTATTTAGGTTTGGTTTGCTTGTTGTTTGTTGTTCTTTGTTTGGTTGGTTTTTTTAAAGGGAAAAACCCTAAAACTTCATTGGGAGAATGGGAAAGATTCCAACTTGCTTCTAATAAAAAAAACACTGATTCCTTCCTCCCCCTCAGCCTTCATTCCTCTCCTGCCAGCACTGGGCAGAGAGCTTGCTTGGAAGCCAGAGAAGAATCCAAAAAAAAGCCATTAAAAAATGAGCTCAAGTCTTTCCAATAAAACAACCAGATAAAAGAGTACAAAATCATTCAATAAAACAGAGTACACCTCCAGAATAACTGGTACCCTGGGTACTTGACAGAGCATCAGATATGATTTGCCCTTTTTTTTTTAGGGGGGGGGGGTTAACATCATCTTTATTTCTTCATTTCATGATCCAAAAGAGACTGAATGGATCTTTGGGAGGGATGATGAGATCAAACAATCATGTTAAATGGATATTCTGAGCTTGCACGTCTAAAATATCCTATGTAGTACTTTTGGTTGCAGAGAAAACCCGCAAAATCCCTTCCTTCTACAGACAGCCTGGAGCTACTAATGAGAGCAGAGTTAACTTTCCCTTTTCCCTATGGGAAATAAGCTAAAACAATTATCAGCCCTGGCAACAAATTGTGCCAATGAATATTCACAAAACTTTTGTGCTGCTGAAAGGGAACTGAATTTTTTTCAAAGCCTGGATTATCTCTTTATTCAAACTAGAATCTTCAGGAGTGCCTGACCTGTCAGTCAACATTATCTGATCTCACTCCCTTGAGAGAGCATAAAGGAAAGGGAATTGAAAGGAAAGCTTCCCTCATTCCTGGATAGCATTCTCTAAAACTCTTAAATTCAGCAGGAGATAGGGAAAGAGGATCTTCTCTTGGAGACCTCGAGTTTCCCCCCTCAGCCACAGATGCTCTTAGAGTCTCTGTGACAAGTGGCAATTTCAGCAGCTGCTGGCTTGGAAAGCAAAAGGGGAAAATGTCTAGCCTATTTCTAGCAGTCTGTAAAGCAATTTAGCAGCTGCAAACAAACAGAGAGAGGCAGCAATATACAAGAAGCCTTCTGAAGAGCAGAGTTTGGGAAGCTCTGGATGTGCTACTGGACCCCATCTAGCACCACTTCTGGTCAGCCCACAGCCTCAGTGCAGCAGCAGGAAAGACAAATTTAAGAAAAAAAGCAAGGGAAGAGATGTAGAGATCTCCAAGACTGGGCAGAAAAACACCAACATGACTGAAGACACAGGAAAATCAGCAGATGTGTAGACTGTGTGTTCTGTGCCTTCTTACAGCACTAACTCCCCTTTTCCCCTTTTTGTCACAAACCTGTGTGTCCCAGTATGCCACCAGCATCTCCCCCAAGCTCCACCTGGATGCTGGCCCTTGTCTGTCCTCGTACAAATTCCAGGGAGAGGAGCTGCTTTCTCTTATGCAGTAAAATGATTTCTTTTAGAGATATTAAAAGATAAAATTCAGGTTTATGCTTGGCTTATGCTTGTTTGATTTCCAAAAATTTGCCAAAATTTGCCTGGTTGGTATTAAAAAATACTTTTAATTTAATAAGTGAATGACAATGTATTTGCCTACTGCCAGGCACATCGAGTTATGCTCAGTGTCCTGCACTGAAAAGATGACATCCAGTGGCATTTATTTCAGTGCCACTGAAGCCATTTAGCAGGAGGGTCAAGAAGGCTTTTTGCAGTAAAGCATCATGCTAATGATTCGGCTGAGGTGACAAATTCTCAGCAAAATTTAAAATTTAGGTGTTATCAGTACAAATTTAGTCTGAAATCCCTTTACTTGTTATCACAAAGCAAGGCATTAGTTGTATGAGCAGGACAGACATCACACCTACACCATCTTCTTATTTGATTATTTCAGTCCAGTGAAGACAATCTGCCTAAAGTTGCAGAAATGGGCTGAGGGTGTTCAGCTGCCAGAGAGGTGACAACATGTTAATGCAGCATCTCAGCTTTGGGGCTGTGACACAGCCACTGGCAGGTGACACAGGTAGCAGCACTCAGGACTCTGCCAGTGTTACTGCAGGAGCATTCCTCAGGGTCAGAAAAACTTGTGGGTTTTCATCTTACCAAATTGCCTTATTCATTCCTAATGATTTTCAAGTACTTCACACTTTCTTTAACATGACATTTTCTGAATTAAGAAAATTTCAAAACAGATGCTTGCATTAAAAACATCTGATATTTAAAACATAGCTGCTTTTTTTTCCCCTTCAGCACCAGACTGCTCTCTTACGGGAAGCCAGTTTATATGTATCATCTGGTTGCAGAATGTTGGTTTAGGGCTGGAGCACTGGAAGCACTTAGCAATTCTTTATTTTTTTTTTTTCCCCAGTCTCTGCACTAGAAAACCTCAAGAGAATTCCAGGACTTCAGAACTTGCTGGATGTCAGCAATATGTAATGTCAGTAATATGTAAATGTCTGTATTAAAAATATTCCAGCTATTTACTATGAATTTACTATGAAAACATCTTTACAAAAATCTTTCCTGTTATGTATTCAGAACTGCCCATAAATGTTGCTGCTTTTAGGACAGACCTTGATTGGCTCTTTCTTTAATTTCCTTACAGCTTCACAAATTGCCTTTTCAGTATTAGCTGAAAAAGTGTTTTCCCTCTATAACAGATTCTAGTTGTTGGCAGTTAGGAAATTGTATTTTCTTCACAGAATAAACAGTTGTGACTTTTTTGTGTGTTTTGTTTTGGTTTTGGTTTTTTTTTTGTAAATAGTTTCATGTATATTTCTAGAGTTCAGCTAAAAGTTCAGAATCACACCCTTCAAATTCCATAAACTATGTAAGCAAGAAAATTAATTGTGCTGACTGGCCATTAAAAGAATCTTTGTGTTTGAATAATAGGCAATGAAAAAAGAGACTTTTGTGCCCCTAAAAATGTAACATAACCAAAAATGTCAAGAATATTAGGGAACTAATGGAAGTACCAATAAAACATTCATAGCCCACAGTACCATTATGCTAAACTTTAAAATCCAATGTCAAAAGGTGAATAATTCATATCTTTTTTTTCCAGTATTATTGCCTTTAAGTTAAACCACATTTTCTTGCCTGATTGAAAGTAGTGCCAGGTCCATTCCCATGAGCTGCTTGCTAAAACCCCAGTTTGGGACTCATGCAGAGCACCTAGGTCTGCTGTTTGCAAAACGTGTCAGATCACTCCATAAAAAGAAACAGACTGAAGAGTTCTGGTAACTGCCTGACATGTTCATTTATAAGATTTATGGCTTTTATATAAAGGTAAGATTAGCACAATGTATAAAAATTTAGATTGCTGACAGAACATCTACAACAGAAAAAACCTTAATGTTTTCAATGACTTGGAACAAAAGTTGTAGCATTACATTTACCCCACCCTATGTTTTTTTGGGTTTTTTTCCCTTCAACAGGTCCATGTCTTTCATCACAGCACCTTTACAAGCAAAGATTTGTAAAGTCTCATGTCTGTTTCATACCTTAACTCTCCAGGGGAAAACTGTTCCAGAACAAGGTCTTGTAATGTGCTACAAGTTCAAATGAGAAACCAAAAATCTGGGTCTTCCCAGCCTCCTCTTTTCTTGCCTCTCCTCAGTGCAATGCCAGCTGGTTGCACCAATTACAAAATAGTTTAAAGAAAAGCTCAGTCAGAATTCAAAGCTACCAATCCATACTGATTTGATCTGATACCTCTGAACAGATTACAGAGCTGAGAAATTACAGATTCTTTCATATAATATGTCACATTCTTCTACTTACTGATTCTCCCATTATTCTACACAGAAATAGGTTCACATTCTCAGGCTCGGACCAAGCCTGAAGTCATATGAATGCCTAAAGACAAGGACACAGTTGCAGGCTCAGGTGACTGCAGATTTCATAATTCTCTCCTTTTTATTACCAAAGAACCCCCATAGCTTGGTGGATGGAAACCAGGAGCCCACACCACCTTTACCCAATACCAGCACCAACAGAAACCCACAGCAGGTTCTGGGATCCACACAAAGGTCACTGTAATCAATTCACAACTGGACAATAATTCCCAGGATGAAATGTAAATTATAGAAGAATCTAACAGATAATGTGAGTCAACACTGGATCAAGTATAAACTGAAAATTGTTGTTTAAGTGTGAAACAGCCTTTCATTAGAATTGGCCATGTTTTTGTATTTATTTGCCAGAAATAATGAGTCATATTAATTTGTTGCAATGACTCATATTAATTTGTTGCTATAGTAAATTCACAGAAACAAAATTTAAATAGCTTTAAGTATCAAATTGCATATGCATTTGCAATGAACACTACTCCATTTTGCAGCCCAGCTTATCCAATTAAAAATAAAACCAGTTCTGTGACTGCAGTGAACAAAGAACCATTTTTCCAATGCTCCCTTCTGCTGCAGTTCAGATCCAAGGCTATTACAACATTGGCAACCTTCACATATAAAAATTATTGGTATTTTAAGCACTCTCTGATTTACATCTGCCCTGAACAGTTAACTGATAAGCTGGTGACCAGAGCAGTGGTTCTGAATGTCTGTCAGAAAACAAACAAACAAGGCCATAAACCAGACAGCTTAAAATGGGCTTAACAACAGTGTAACATTAATGCAAAAGTTGTCCTGCTTCAGTGAAGTCTGAGAGAAACTCTCTGGTGGAGGAATTTCACAGGTATTTTCAGAACATAAAGGTATGGGAAATATTTTGGCTATGGTACAGAAGCCACAAAGCACAGTGATATTAGTTAAACATTCACTACAACTTATCTTTGTTCTCCTTCACACAGCATGACCAGCACTTCAGATTAGATCAGGTAGAAAGCAGATGGCCACAGTGTCCCGAGAAGCTCAATTTATTCATGATCACCTTCCATGCTATTCCAAGCTTTGAATTCCTTTTCAGGGTTACTCCTTAAAGACTAGAGCTGAAATTATCTGAAATAATCAGCATTTCAGTCACTGGGGTCTATCTGAGGGAAGGAGCTCAGATGAAGCCCATGGCACAGGGGGTCACCTCCACATGCACACCAACCTGGCACATCCCAGCCATCACCTCTCTGCAGGATCCAGGGTTGGGAAGCACTGGGAGGAAGGAAATGCCAGGAGAAAGCCTTCTCCAAACAAATTCCTCCTGTGAATAACATTACCTCACTGGTTAGGTATGAATTACCAGATTTAAAGATGACATCAGGAGGGAATGGAAAGAACTTGAAAAATACCATTTAGCATGCTTAACTTTCTGCCCTTACAGCAAGAAAAACTAATTTTATGTGCTCACAGAAGAGCTTTGATCAGATGTTGAATTCCCAGGTGTTCCAGTGCTCTGCTTTACCCACCACCCTCTTTTTTAATCCAGTTGAGAGGGGAAAAATCATTTGCAAAACATCAGATGTGTGCACCTCTCAAGTACCTTGCAGGTGACATACTGGGCAAATGTGCCAGAAGGTAATTACCTACTCATTAGCAAACCAGACTAATAAGCTGATATCACCACTGGTCTGTTGTCTGGAGTTCCTCTATGTGAAGGCATCCACTGAGTGGTTCTGTGAAAGGGCAGCACAGAACCCCACTTCAGAGAAGTACTATTTCTAACTTGGAGTCCCTCATCTCTATGGCAAGCACACTGCATACTAACAGCCAATTCCAACCCTTACATTTTTGGTTTAAATCTATGCTAATCTTTCATTTTTAAATAAAAATGGTATGAAGTTCCTGAGCTGAGCCATATCTGAACACAGCATCAAGACAACAGTTGTGATGAGGGAAAAAACCAAACAAACAAAGCTTTTCTTTGCAATGTTTTCAGCCCTGCCTTTTCCCCTTTCCAAGCTGCAGAGGTAAGTAGAAGAGTGTTTTTCTAGTATTTCAGACTGCTGATTTTGTTTCAGTACACATACAGGTTCATGTTCCATACCTAACCCCATTTCCCTGGCTTCATACTAGCTCTTAACAATTCAAAGCAGCCAGGAGCCACCTTAATCAGATAATTAAAGATTTTCCCTTCTGTGAGGGATAAGCAGTATCAGAAAGTGCTGATAATTGAGTATTCTCAATATTATGATTTACAAGAACTGAAGCTTCTCAGAGAGGATTAACAACATTTCACATACATTCCTATCATTTGTTCATTTATGCAAATGAAACAGTCATTAATTGCATTCCTCTGCACTGCCATAAAGAAAACTTCATTGCTTGCCTTGCTATTGTTTTAGCTTGTAAGTTTCCACTAAGAAAACCACAACTGCATCAGCTTTCCAATATGAAACACAAAAGATCACAAACCACCACTAGAAGTTTCTAAAACAGCTTTTTTCAAGGAATACAAATAATTACAGTGTGACTTAACATCTCTTTGATCAGGCAGTAGCCATTTGTAAAGACCTTATGCTTGTTAACACTTCAAATATAGAGCCACATAAGGTTTACACATGCTTTTCCTAAAATTCTTAATAACTTAAATGTAGAAAAGAATGAAAAAGGAGATAGTAAGAGAAATGAAAGTGTAGGCTGTAAAGTTGTACCAGTAGGTTGGATGTATACTCTCATCAATTTATGCTAAGTAGTGAAACTGTCAAAGAGGAAGACTTCATATCAAAGGTCATGCTTTATTTCTGTTCTTAGGATTTTTTCCTCATGGCTTCAATAAATTGCTTTAGGGGATAAAAAAAAATAAAAAAGGTGGTTGTGTTAATGTAACAGCCATATGTTATACTGTTAGAGATGTTAGCCCAGCTTTCACAGATTCTTGAGTTCAGCTACAGCTTTCTTGCATCTGGTCTTTGTCTAGATTTATTAATAGCATGGCAAGAAATCTAAATTATGCAGCAGTGTCACAGAGACCATGCAGCATCCATTGACTCCAAACTAAAGTACAATTTTCAACTTAAACGTTTTAATGGGCTTCTTTTAAATAAAACTGGACAGCAGACCAGAAAATACATTTGAGAACAATCCTGCTTTGAAAGGCTGATGAATTAAATTATCTAACCAGCATTTTCCACTTGTATTTTCCATGATCCATCTCAGTGTCTGTTATCTCATTGTTCCAGTGCAGCATCCAAACACTATTCAGATATTATCTTTTAGCCTCAACAGCCCAGAGGTTCCATGTGCTGCCTCCCAGAGGATCACAAAGCCATTTGGGAAACGTACGGAACCCCCTCCTTGCCCTTCCCACCTGCATGGCTCAGGCATAAGCACTCCTCTTTCCAAGGGCAATCCAGCCTACACAGAGGTTCTAAGGGAGACAGGAAGATTTCCAACCCCTTTTCCTGGTCTCTCCAGAGGTTTCTATGAGCAGAGGAGATGATGTTTCCATTCCCAGCCCCAAGGACATTTCCTGCACTAGGAGCTGAACAGGACCTGGCTGCAGGGATGTCTCAGCCCCAGTGGGTTGATGGCTCTCACACTCACTCCACACAAAGAGACTTCTACCAGAGGACTTTCTCCTTGTTCCTCCAAAGATCCTCTGTTGTGTGAAGGTAAACATGGATAAAACCATTCTACAACAGACACAGAAGTGTAGGCTACACTTGGGGACCTCAGGTCATGTTCAAAGCTCTGTTCCACACACAGAAGGACTTCCTAGCTATGTGCCTGTGGTCTGCTGAACAGACTGACTGATCTTTTATAGTTCTTTGACTTACTCTCTCTTTTCTTTCCTAAGAAACAACTTTCTCTGGTGTGGAGCTTTTCAGTGGTGCCTTCTGAGATGATTGACCACAATGATTCCCAGATCCTGCTGCAATGGCAAACCAATTCACACAGATGTTAATAACAATAGTTAGGGAGGTTTTTTCTTTTCTAGTTCCCTTTGGTATTTAAGAAGATCCTGTCTTTCCTAAGACTTAAACGGGTAAGAAATACCAACAATTCTTTTCCATCATCCTAGACTCAGAGAACTTTTGACATGCTATCTCCTTGACCCTAACAAAACATAAAACTGCTGTATCTATTTTAAGGACCCTGGCTGAGATATCAAATGTGATCTGCCTTGTTCCAAAACTCAGAAAGCAGTGTTTCAGCCCTCTAGAGAATCCTCAGCTGCCAACTAAGCGGAGACTGACATCACATAGCTCTGTGGGTGGACTGTAACCCTCAGCACTACCCTCAGCTTATCTGCTGCTCAGCAGCTTTCAGTCTTCTTTAAAAGAGCAGCCTGATCCCATCATTGCTATGGAGTTTAAATAGCTGTGCAGCCAAGAAAATAATCACTCAGATCTACCTTCTTCTTGCACAAAGCCAGTATTTTGATTTTTATGTTTTGAAACAGTCTCTCTGCTCATCTGAGGCAGCAGGAAGGTGGGACTTCCAAGGAGCTGGAATCACTGTCTCCCTCAAGTACAGTTTAAAGCCTTTCCTTTTCTGCTATTGCTCTTTGACTTCAGTCATTGTCTCCTTGTCCAAATTCATGTACATAATACTCACTTTGCAGCATTTTCCTCTCTGGCTTTTTTCCACATCTCTGGTGAAAGGGAGCTTCCTGGCAGCCCTTGCCAGAGGCTTCACTGCTAGTTCAGTGTCACCCTTCTGATGCTCCCTTCACAGCTGACACAGAATTAGGCACAAAGGCATCAAGTGTAAGATTTTTAAGATGGAATTAGATGAGAAAATGACCAAAGATCTCTTGATCTTTGAAGAATCTACTTTAATAAATTTACACCAATGTATGGAGTAGAAGCAGGAATTAACCTGGTTTCCCCCAGTGATACAACACTCACATTCCCTGATTGCTGGGAGAGTAATACAAACCCATGAAATAAGCAAAACCTTCAGTCACATGGGAAGACAGTGACTTCCAGAGCAACCTATGTATTAAACCACATTTTAACACCTGGCTGAGGCGTTTTCTTCTCAGAGCCCCAGTGACAGAAAGGTCTCTGAACCACAGATTTTCTACACTTGAAAAACCCAGACAACAGTCTGCCATTTTAGTTAAAACACACTGGGAAGATATGGTAAAAAGTACAGCAGTGTGATTAAATACAAGTAAGTGAACTTTCAACAGTTCTAAATACCTGTCTGTGGTTTTCCCCATTACCCACATTTTTTACATTTTAAAAATCTGCAGTAATATTTGTTTATGGCAGCACAGACTGAGAGCTCTTGATTCCTGCTAAACAAAACCTGGGCAAGAAAAGCAAGATATGAGGGCACCCATCTGGCAGGATGTTCTTCTCTCCATATTGTGGCAGTTCCATAAATCCCATCAGTGAAGTACAAGGAGTGCAACAGAAAGCTCAGATCTTTTGGGTTTGATCTTGACATGTTTGGACAGTTTGTCTAAAGGTTGTCCTTGTTCAATGGGTTTCTTTTCTCTGCTTAGAAAGCCCTCTTTGAAAGCATTACTCTAGTCCTTCTGTAGCATTTCTCAGGCTTTGGAATTGGAGGAGGCAAGAGAAAGTGTTTGAAATATTCAAGACTTAAGAAATACCACGTTTGCGTATCAGTAAACCACCATCTCTCTTCTTTAATAGAAGAGAACCCATCACTGGGGTCTCTATTGAGATCAGCAGAGTTATTATCAACTTGGATCAATGTAACTTTATGGCTAAAACACAGTGAACGTCCCCCTCTTCAGGAAAAAAGTCATTTTACTGAGGTTTCTATTATTTTTCTAAAAGCCTTCCCATCTCAGTAACGAGCTACACTGTCAGTCTCTCAAGTCTCAAGGGCTAAAGAGAAGAAAACAATTAAGAACATCAGCCTTTTACTTGTATTAAAATATTTTGCTGGTGGGAATTTCAGAAGCCTGATGTCAATTTACCTTACATGTTTATGCTACTATTTCATCCCTGGGATAGTTTATTACTGGGGATAAATGTTTGTAGGACAGAGCTTTTTCTGAAGTAACAAATTACAGTTCTTCTGGTTGTTTACACTGGAAGGTCAAGACCAAACCCTCTGTTTGGAAGAAGAGACATACTAACTATGGCTGTGCTCTGAAGTACCTACATTTTTGGCAGCCCATCCATCTCTTGGGAGGTAATCCCCAGCAAGCACCACATTCAGTAATCCCCCTAACATCCTATAGACAGAAAAATATCCTTTTGGACAACAACAACAAAAAACAACCACAATGAGTCAATGAGGACACAACTATAAACACAGCACAAGAATTTAATCACGAGAAAGAAAGACATGCCAGTAACATCCAACTAGAGCTACATTTAAAAAAACCCCACAAACACTGAAGACCTCAACTTGCCCTGTGAGCTGGGTCACCAAGTCCAGTCTAGGCAATCTCACGCAACTCAACACAGCCTAAAACTCAGAGCTTTGACAGAAAAATCTGGAGGGATTACAGTCTTCTCATCAGAGTTTATTTCTGGACAAAACAACTTGGTTTTCATATCGAAAAAATACTTCTATGTTCAGTACCAAGGATTCATGTCCATTTTCAGTCAGGAACTCTTTCTTTCACTTAGACTAATTATTCACCTGTTGCAGGGAATCCTTACTCCAAAAATCAAACTGAATCACCTATAAATGACTTGGCCTCAGGTAATCTTCCCTGACCAGCTTTTCCATGCTGCCTCTTTATTTAAAATAATCAGTTACACCTTTTGACTCAGTGACTATCTGCTGAAGCAAGGTTTGAAACCTGGCTTTGACCTTAGCGCCGTTAAGTTTCATGGGGATGCAGAAATCTGGGGGACAGCAAAGTCTCTTGGTTAAATGAACTATGAAATACACTTTTTTCTCCTCAAAATTCTTTCACTGCTGCTTAGTAGGCATCCAGAGGTCAGGCTGGAAATGCTGTTTTTTCAAGGCCAGAATACCTTTAATTTCATCCATAGAAGAGCAGAAACTGGAAAGCTATATGAAATGTATGCTTTTCATGTTTAAATGTTGCAGCATGTTTCTCAAAATATTTAAACAAGTAGGGCAATAAATCCCTGAAGTGGAAAGCTAATAAACATTCACATATGCATTTTGCTCATCTCTGAATGTGGTGGTAGTTTAGTTATTCCCTTATTTATGCAGTGGGACAAAGATCAGGAAAGATCATCAGTGAAAAGTATTTGGCTGTCTCTTAACTTTTACTCTTGGTTGTTTAACATTTATTTTTCAAGTTATAACAAATGGTTCTCTTCTGTTTGGTAGGAAAAGTAGGATGACAGATTGTGGGAAGGAAAGTAGAACAAGAGAGATTTCTACATGGGTTTCAATTTCTATATTTCCAATTTGTATATGGAAAGAGAACAAGAGCAGGACAAGGAGAGAGCCTAATCCAACAAACCTGCTATTAGCAAGTGGAGAAAAGAACATGAAAAATGTCCTTTCCTAGCCTGCCCCACCACATCATGGTCATTAACACCTACGTAGAACAAGAGAGGAAGAAAAACCAGCTCAAGGCACGGAGACTATGATGCTAGAATTGTGCCAACTGGGACATCAGTCATTAGGAAAAATGTATATTTAAATCATTCAGCTGGTGGGAGACAATGATCTGGACACAGAGGGAGACACCACCTGGAAGATCCCTGGATGCAGTTAGTGTAGAACACAGACAAAATAAGAGGATGGCTTGAGTTCCTGCAGTTCTTCTGGAGTAAGAAAGCCAACACTAAGATGACTGCATGGCAGTCAAGACAAAGGCTCCCAAATGACATCAGAAGAGGTGTCTTCACACCAAACAACAGCTCTGAACAAACCACCACAGGGTTTGTTCATTAAAACCAGGGGAAGGAACTAACAAGGGGGGAAAAACTTTAACGATGTTTTACCAAAAACGAGAGGTGGAAACTGGCACCACAACTAATATGCTGCACATTCTTATTCTCTCCTTTTGCTGGTCGGTTTCTTCATAAGCAGCTTACAGTTTCCCAGCAGCCTTTAAAATTTAATAAAGCCAGACATTTAAGAGCTTGAAGGTCAGGACTGGAAGCTGTTCATGCATTATACCCAACTGCTCCTGCCATGCTGCTGAGTTTGTCTCACACAAGGATGGGTGTCTATGCCACTTTTCACCAGAGCACTTACCATCTGCTTACTTAGCAAACAAATTGCAGTACTTTCTCTCTCATCAATTAAAATTAAATAGAATTATAAACAATTTTTTCTCCCAACTTGAAGTTCCTGACTTCTTACCTGCATTTACTACTCAGTGCTTAGAAATGACTGGTGTGGATTTTAGATTAGGTACCCAGTACGTATCCATGCTAAGCCAAATCCTGTCCTGATTTAAACCCCAGGCAACTCTAAATGAAAAAAATACACTGAGTCCCTTTAAAACTGCTCCAAGACATACCTAGCTATATGGCTAGTGGCCTTTGCCCCAAAACCCAAAGTATACTATAACTGTGAAAATGTTGCCTGGCACGTCCCCAGAACATACTAGACAACTTTGTTTTTCTCCCATCAACCTACTTCCTTCAGAGAATATTTGCTCCCACCCATTGAACACCACCATATGATACCACATTTTCTATTTTACTATTCTGCAACTTCCATTTGATCTGAAAAGAGATGAGGTGAAACGTTTGCTACTAAAAGAGTTCACTTAAAGTAAAATCGTATGTTTCCCCTCGATGCTCATATTCATGTATGTTGCATTAAAGCTGAGTCCCATAAGTCTTCATTATTCAAGCATTTAATCATATGGAAAATGTGGTAATTTAATTAAAACAAGCAACATAGGTTAGATATCCCAAGGGATACTAAGGAGTCTGAGGAAAAATGATCTAATTCATTGAGTTTCCATTTTGAAAAGGTATTAATATTAGACCACAAGAAAAAAAAAAAAGAGAGAGAGAGAGAAAGAAAAGAAAAAAAAATTAAAGTGTGGCTCATTTGCAAAGCAGTAATCTGATGCTGAGACAATTTCAATTTAGGAAGCCAAAACTTACACTGCTCTGTCTCACGTCTGCTGCAAGTGTTTGTCAGAACAGAACCCAAGCAGCAATTACCATTACCATTACAATTACGTGCTGTACTGCCTGGAGGGGTTTTCACATGAGACAGGGAAGGAATAAAGTTATTGGCTTAGACATCACTTGTAAAGATGGCACTTCTCAGACATCCATCAAAGGCTTTCAGTCTTCCTTGCTGTTAAGAGCAATGTTTAATTCTTCCCAAAACTTATGTCATGTACCTGGCACTGGACTTGAGAATGATTTCTGATGCAGGTATGATACACACAGATGGTTGCCATTCTCTCTGAAGAGCACAATACACCCACTAAGCCAACCTTTTGTTTTCACACATTACTACATCGTTGCTTTTCTCTGAGCCTTTTGCTTTCCCTCTCTCTCACAAATCCCTCACACCACAATCCCAATTCCAAAACCTTTATTAATTGCATTTGTCCCAAACACCCTTCAGGAAAACTTCTATCATATATCAACATCCTGGAAGGCCTCAGAGGTGTATATGAAAAAGAAGCATTAGGTTTCTTTCCCAGATTTATTTCACATAGTATGAACAGTTGCAGTGTTGACACCTATTACAGAACCTATGTAGCCATTTTCTCTGCCTTTTTTTTAAAAGAGTTTGGTGCTACCTTTTGTCTCTCTCCACAGCTCCCACAGATTGGCAACAGAAACCATCCTGTGCAGCACAGAGGGGAGTTCAGCAAGAGCTGCATTTTTCTACATCTGACAGAAAAGACAGGAAAGTCCAAGCTCACCAATGGCTGCAGTTTCAGTCCCCTTCCCATGGTTTACATGCAGTGTTGGAAAATACATCAACATACTACACACAAAAATACTCAGCTTCCCACATTTTTTATGAACTTTACGAAATATTTTTCCTGGTCTTAAATGTCTTTTCAATACTTTGCATTCCTCCCTTTCCAACATGGTCACATTTTCCAATCACCTTAACTCAAGCAGAACTTTAAGAAAATTACAAGATGGGAATACCAAAAAATGGAGATTTCAGAGTAAGATCTGCATTTCTATAAGGCAGTATAACAGTATACCCTTTACCCCAGAGCTACTGCTCTTTTTTTCATAGCTTAACCATCAATAATTGCTTCACCTGATAACACAAGACTGCACGTGTCAATTTGAAAAAAATAATATATATATAATCCAACTCTCAACTCTACCTTTTGGCATTTGCAAGAAAGACAGCCACGCGGAGCCCCAGCAGGATCCTCTGATAGCCCCCAATGAAGCTCAAAATACCTGACCAGCCACAGGTAAAAAGAATTAGAGCTTGTCAGGTAGTTGCAGCTTTAGTTTAATCAGAGTAAGGAAGAATGGGAACACTTTCAAACACATGTGCACTTCATGCCTTCTTTTTAACAATCTGGATCTCCTTTACATGAGCTCCACAGTGCTGTGGCTTTCAGATCTTCCACACCACCACGAGCAGGGGAAAACAGCTAATGAAAAAATGCAGGCAACATCTACCTTACAAATATCTAGCACATCTAAAATGGAAAAGAAACCTAAAAATCTCAGGTTTTTTCCCCGTTCCTTCTTTGGGGAAAACAGCCCAACAGTTTTATTAGTCACTACTCGTTGCTGTGTGAAAAGATCTATCTTTGCACTTAATTCTGTACAAGTGAGAGAGCTTTGTAGAAATTTTCTGTTTGCAGACAAAGATGCCTAACCAGCTCCCATACATTGCCCTCTGCATTTAGCACTGGCAGAACCCAGCTGAGACTGTGGGATAACAGCCTGCAAGCAGACTATTAACAATCACATATATTTAGTTTTTTCAGAGCATTCAGCAGACATATGGCACTAGACAGATGTGTTTTGCCTACCAGCAATCTTTCTCTTTAATTGAACATAGCATGTATTATTTTAGCAATTATTCAGTCCCCCAAGACAGCAAACTTCCAGAAGCTGTCCACAAGAGTGGAGTTCACCCAATCTGGTGACCATGGCTTAGAGGAAGGAGCATGACTTGGAATCTCCATTCTGAATTCCAACAAAATCTTCCTGTCAGTATTGCTCTACATAATAAACCCACACCATCTTACTGGGGACAGTCAGGAACAGTTCCCAAAGAAGAAACAGCAACACTTGCTGATCTCCAAGAAGGTTTTGGCCCTGCTTTCTCTGCCCTCCTTGGCAGGTAAAGAGCTGGTGTTCTCCAAAAGGCACACACACAGCACACCTGCTTCAGAGACCTGAGTGCAAGAAGAATTCTTGGAATAACTCCTGTGAACAAAGCAGTAGAACATGGCCTGCAGAAAGAAAAGCTTAAAATGCAATCAGATGTAGAAAAATGAGAAATAATAAAGATAATAAGCTACCAGCACAATTCATCATGCTGTATTACCTAAGCTTGATGACAAAAAATAAAACTCAACAGCACAGAAGAGGAAAATCAACATCTAAACTCAGTGCTGCCCTAGATTTTTAACTGGCCTGTCAACCACAGGGGATTCTGTGGGGTGGGGATCACATCAAAACTGGCTGTCTCTGCCTACATGCTTTTCCATGAGTTGGCTTCATCTCATCTGGAACACTTGGGATACCATCTGGAAAGCAAAAGCAGCTACATTTCACTTGTCAAAGCAGAAGCCATAAAAAGGAATGGATAGCAGTCAAGCATGCAAAGGCTCTAGGTACAAAGTCCCTCATCACCTTTATTTTAGTCTGATCCATTGCACAGCTTTATCATCTGGACAAAAACTGTGAGAAATCACTGGTGCAAACTAGATGGTTTTAATGTCTTCATCATATCGAAGTATTTCCACATTTGTTAAGTTCCCCCACAGAAAGCAACAAACAGGCTTCAGAAAGGACTTGGAGAAGGAAACAATACAGTATTTTCCTGTCTGTGAATCTCACAGTTTTGTAAAGAGATTAATTACATGCTCTGCCTGTCATATTCAGGGACCCTTCATGAGCCCCTTACATTTAATGAATCAAAGTAAAACAGATGAATTCCTCATCTTCTCAGTGTATTCATTCACAGTCCCCATAACTGCAAAATTATCTCCATAAACCAATAAGCTTTTCAAACAGAAACATAATAAAGTCAAATGGATCAGGTAACAAAAATAAATTATTTTTACAAAATAAACTTCAGTTGTTAAAAGATCCCGAGGTAGCAGCCTCCTGTGCTTCTCACAAGTACATAGTGTTCTTCCACAAGAAAATTTTCCAGTTATCCCCTGAATAGTGCACTCCTCCTACAATCCATTGTGCTGCCATAAGGAATTACAGATTTTTTGACTCCAGATTTGTTCAAGGTAGAGTTGTGCACCTCTCCAGTCCATGGTACAGAGCCCAAAGCACCTTTGTTTTAAAACAGAGGGAAAAAATAACTCCTGCTTGCAAGTACTTTAACACATCATTTTATCTTGCACATCTGAAACAGATCACACTTTCCTTCCAGAGACATAAACACATTTGTGCTGATGCTCTTCTGTTAGACAAGGCTGCACCTGGAACACGTTTGATGACCTTCCGTGCTTGGAAGACGATTGTGATCATTAGCAGGAGAATCAAAAAGGTCAGGAATCTAAGTTATAAGATACAGATGTACACACCCTGTGGATGACCTACACAAAGTATGAGGTATCATTTATTATTAAATTATGTAATAAATTCAATAGGTATGTGTCATAATGCAGACACTTAGCATGAAATAATATTTTGCAGGCTGAAGGAAAAGATTTTGGCTACTGGATTTTTCTTTTCATGTTATTTAAAAGTTGCTAAACTTAACACTTCCTGTTCTGTGATTATTCTAAATGATACAAAAAGCTGTAGTAACCAATTCAATAAACCAAACAAGCCTCCTGATACAAAATATTATTTTATGTGTAAGATATGGAGAGTTTCATATTTACAGTGTGTGGGTCTTGCATCTTTTCATCCTCTTTCTGAAGTTTTCTTTCCAAATAATTTGCACACTAAAAATCACTGCAGATGTCAAGTTAAAAAATACTAGCAGTAAAAAAAACCCCAAACATTTCTTTTTCCATAGGAATTCAAAATCATACCCTATAAGAAGTTTTAATTCTATCAAATCTGCCCAGCACAGCTCTGAAACAGCATTAAATAATTGCTTAATACTCAGCCCCTACTTGGCTGTGAATGAGGAGTCATTATATCCATTCAGTTCATAGTGCAGCAACTGCCCAGGCAAGGATGCCCTAATGGAACTGTCATTAGCATGCAGAGCCCCTGCAGTACTCAGGACTTTTTTGGGTTCATGTTGCTCTTTGGCATGGGATTTGCATTTCCATAAACCTCCAGGAGCTCAGCCTGCTGGGCTAGGGAGTCTCTGCTCTGCTCCCAGTGCAAGCTCTGCACTATCGTGCCCCTCACACTCTCACCTTTCAGATTAGGTACTCCAAACATTTAAGTTATTCACATTTAGGAGAAGCAATACAGGGAAAAAAGTTTATCTTTTAATTTTAGCAGTCAAGAAAACAGCTTTTCAAGATCAGCTTGGCAGTCTCTGGAGTAATGTAATTCCCTTTGTTCTCAATTCCTTAGTGTCCACTTTTCTCTTGATTCACCCCAAATGAGCCTGACAGGAATGATTTTATATATTATATCTGTGACCATTTCAGTGGTAACAGGGTAGTGCTATAGATGTAAAAAAGGACAAAGCCTCCTATTTTACATTACTTATAATATTCCAAAGCCTGTTAGACGGTGTTTGCTGTGGGATAACAAAACTATGGCTGCTCATGATTTTTGTCCTACATTCTATGTGTGAATTCTACGTGTTTCACCAGCCATGTGTACCCTTCCCCCAGACCCCAGCACACTGCAGTACCTCTGGACAAATTCATGTACTGGTCCTGACCCTTTTGTTCAGTCCAAACAATGCCAATATGAGCTCACTTCTGGAGCTTATCTAAAGGAGCTGTATTTATATCTTATGGCCTGTGTGTAGCCAAATTTGTCCTCTTCTCTATAAACACAGCACTCTGTTTCAACTGTGGGTTTATTTTATGCCTAGGCATTATCATGTGTGTCCCAGACCTTAGTACCTCTCTGGCGAGATAAAAAAAGCCAAGATGGTTATTTTTAAGAATACTTTCTTCCCATGGAGAAACACAGAATCATGACTGAGAACTTTTTGCCATTTTGAAGTAGAAAACTGTCCTTTAAATAGAATTAGGCATCCAACCAGTTCAGAACAGATCTAGAGAATAAATTGTGCCTAAACTTTTACCTCCCCAGCTGCTATCATCTCTTCAGCACAGCTATGGAAGGGGAGAAAGTTTTAAGGCACATCAAGAGCAGACAATGTCACTGATATTTTGAGATGTGACTGCCTTTCTTCTGAAACCACATGAATGGCCCCTTTGAGTTCACGTGGATTTAAATAATTATAAATGCATCCAAGATTCAGTCCTTTTAATCTAAGTAGAAAGAATGTCCAAACATATCCTGTGAACTGCCAGCTGGGCTTGTTTAACTTCTATTTCATTAAAAGATGCTGAACACACTGAAATGACACTTGAAGAACACTGTGCTCTTGATTCTGGATTTAAAATCCAAGATGATCAAGCTATGAATATATTAAAGAAAACATGCTTATGAACTAGTTCAAAATACAAGATAAAGATGTGCCTGTAAGACAGCATATGACTGACATCTTGCACATGTACTCTTTGACAGTGAGCATTGATGATGGATGAAAGATGGCACATCTGAAAAGAAAAGCAACTTTGATTTAAAACAGAACTTTGAAAGGTCTCCCCATAGCCTTTTATTTAAAAAAAAAAATGTATCATGAGAGCAACCAGCACATCACTCAGGTAAAAACAGAGCTATAGGAAAAAAACATCAACAAGAAATGGAATAAAGCATGAAAATCTTTTAGGTTTCACAGGGAGACATCTCTGTTTTCTGACTGATGGTGCTTACATCTGTACAAACACCATACCTACATATACATAAACCTTGTGCTTTAATCTGAAAGCTGTTCAAAATGATCAGGAAATTAACAGCAGCAGTGCAGGTGCCAAAAGCTCAGAGCACAACAAACAAACCACAACTTCAAAAGCACTATCTTCAGCTCTTGCTGTTTATTCTAAAAGTGATTTTTAAATTTCCATGTTCTTGGGAATCACGTTTTCTCAGTGCTAGGACAAATTACCAAGATAGGCTCAGAAAGTGCTCAGTTGTGAAATGCAAATCAGTCCTTGGTCAAAGTACTTTGGTTTCCATACATCCTGTAAAAATAATTAAGACATCTTACACTCAAATGGCTTACACACCATATCCCTGAAACTCTATTTCTCACAACTGCTTTTTGCTCCTCTGTTAGAAAGGTACCATATTGAAAAGTTTAAGGACACATGCAGAAAAACAAAATCATATCCATAAAATTCTTGCAAGTACACATGGAAAATTTCAGAACTATGTAATAGCATTCGTTTTATTATGCACTTTTGACCAGCATTTTGTTTGCCCATTAATTTGGCTATTGGGATTACTTTTAACTTTCCATCTCCTGAAGTAACACTGAACTGCAGCCATTTGGTTCTTACATCAGATTCCAAAATGATTCTTCAGTCTCTTCTCACTTTTGTAGTTTCCATTAGGACAGCACCTGTCTGTGATCCAGAGAGGAAAAGTTGTCCTAGCCAGCATTTATTTCTTGTCAACATTGTTATGTTTTATGGATCATTATTTTTCCTATGACTGTCTAAAACCCAGATAAGTGTCTCATTCTGATGGATTCTACACCAGTATCTTTTTTTTTAAAGTTTATGAAGCTGAAGTAATTACAGATGAAGGAAAAGCTCTGGAGGTACTTAAGGAGTTCAGGAAGCTGTTAAAAGGCTGCTTCCTAGGAGGGACTTGCAGACTCTGCAATACCATCTGCACAGTTCTTTAAAGCACAAATGTTGATTCAGATAGAGAGAGAACATCTCCCAAAAACCCACAAATGAAAGGGAGATGTAGTTGCATTTTTCTGGAATAGCTGGGACAGCAGTAACCTAGTTCAATTCCCTTCACCAAACTCTCTGAGCACCAGACATATAAATGACAACAAAGGCAACAAAGAGTCCCAGCCTCTCAGAAGATGCTTGGAGGCTGCTGAAGGTCAAGAGAGTCACAACCCCAGGAGTTTTCACACTCCCTTGCTACTTTAGGTACAACTCAAAGTAGCACCACTGCAATGAGTTAAAAACAGAGCCATATCATGTAATGAGAAGAAAATCATGATACTGGATGCACAGGGAAAGTTTCATACTTTGAAAACTTTCTGTGAACTTCAGTGCTTATTTTGGGTTAATTTAAGAACCCAGCCATGGTATGTGGAGCTCTGAATGGTCCCAGATGACAGACTTGAGATAACTAAAATATATTTATGAATGGCTACAACACGAGGACTGCAACACAGATCAGACATTGTTTTCTTTATTTTCAACTAACTCTTCAGCAAACGTCTCTTCAGGAGACTTAAAAACCTGAAGAGCATCCTTGCAATTGAACCTAAGTGCCCTGCTAAAACTAAGCATAATCATGTCAAGGACATAGAATAAAGTATAGGAGGCAAAAAAAATACCACTCATAATCTACTTTAGGATCAGAATACAGACCATAAGGACAGATAAATTGCTATTTGGTGACCTTCAGCCAAAAAAAAAATGTGATTAACAAGGAAAAAAAAAAAACAGTCACATAGAAAAGCAACCAGAAACCCAAAACTACTTTTGGGAATGACTACTTTTCCCAGAACTTCCTGGAACCCATGAAACATTTGAGTCCAAATCTGTACTAAAATTCTGGAGTCCAGAAAGATTCTAATTAATCTATATCACCTTTACAGCACTCAAAGTGCATGGCAAAAACATAGGCAACTACACGAGCAGTGTCACCATCTAAATTAAACATGAGCACATTTACACTGAAATAAAGTTAGGGCAAGGAAAGGACAGGAAAAGTTGACAATTAAAGCAGTGTAAGGAAAGTTTCCCATTCCAGAAAATATAGACACCACAGGCTCACAGCTCTTTTGATCCTTAAACCACTATTTAAAGGGAAATGCTGAATTACAAGTGTATTAATTGAGTCTAATTTCACAGTGAAGAACTGCAGAGTGAAACGTAATTCTGCAATGTTATAATTTATTGAATTTACACATTTAAAACCTATTTGTTCTAGCTCAAAACTGATTTGTACTAGAGCTGTCATACACACCAAAAAGTGCTCAATATATACTTTATAATAGGCTTAAAAGGAGGTTACCCATGAGAAAACCCTACATGCAGAAAACCCTAACATTAAGTTTTCCAACTCCACGCTTAGCTTGCAAGGTGGATTTGCTAGAACCAAGTTTTTGCTCAAAAATAAACTAGGAAAAAAATCTAGAAATCATTAAACACTACTCTACAATATACATTACCCAGAGTGACTGCTAACAGTGGAACAAGAAATGCATTTTGAGACAGTACAAAGCATGGCATGGATTTTATTAGCTTATTCCTGATCTGTCCACAGCAGATTTCAACTGTTCTAATGTTTAATGCTGGCAAAAGGACAAACCAAATCTTGCCATAAGACTGGCCCAAAAATAGCACTATGTTGCAGAAGACTCCCTTTCCTCACCATTGCTTGAGATAAAACATTTTATATGTTGCAGGAAATAAAGAGAGAAGGGCAAAAGCAAAGAGAAGCAGGCATCATGGTTGTACTGCTGGAGTTCCAGACTTGTAAAGACCCTTAATTTCACCCCCCCTCAAACAGAACCAACATATGCCACTATATATTAAACTGTAGCAGCTTATCAGCCCATCAGGAGGGACAGGACCTGACATATTTTGGTTGCATCTGAAATTGTAGTCTCCCTCCAAGGAGGCTTGGGGACAATCCAAGCTTCACTTGGCAAGGCCACCAAGTGATGACTAACTCTACAATAAAGCTGCTGAAAATGTCCATGAATTAATTGGTAAAACCCGTCTAATGAGCTCAGTGCAACTTGAAGCACTTCAGTCAAAGTTATGCTCACTACTACAGACTAGAGATTTCAGCTCACGTTTCAAGAGGTTTAAATGCTTGAGCTACCCTGGAGAAGAGCCAGCCAGGCTGAGAAGGTTGCACCACAAGCCACCCCCATCACAGTCTGACAGTAGCCAAGGCACCATCAGCCTCTCCAGGTACAAGCCAAGGCTCTGTAACCACCAAAGTCTGCCAGAACACCTCTCACCTTGTTTACCTGACAGCTATCAGGTGGAGCTTAATAGCAACAAACCCAGTAGTAAGCAGGTAGTACAGACATGCAGACAGACAGTTTAGCAACTTGGCAGACATCTCCCAAACTATCAGGAATGGAGAGAATACCAGTGCAAGCTCCCAGCCAGAACCTTATCATCATTCAGTAGCTAGGGGGAGTGGAAAACCTGAGCACAAAGACCATTTGCTCTATTTCTGTACCAGAGAGACATAAACAAAACGTCAAACAATACGAGAGGAAACTGGGTATTTGTGGCTCAGCCATCAGAACAAAGCATAAAAGCTTAACTTGCAGCTCCATCTCCGCAGAGGAAGTTCCCTGAAGGATAAAAGAACAACCCAACAAAGTGAGATGCTGAACCCAGCAGCCCCTTTTGTCACTCTCAGCCTCGCAGCTCCCGGGGATTTCCGAGCCAGCCCCTGGCAGAGGGAGCGGAGCCGGGAGCGAAGGAGCCGGGCAGGCTGAGGACAAGAGAGGAGCCTTTCAAAGCAGCAGAAACAAAGCAGCTGGCAGGGCACAGCCTGTGTTTGTCTGCTGGGCACAACACAACAGCCTCCCCAAAACCCAGAGAAGATAAGGTGAGGGGTAGCTGTACACAAAGGCAAAGCAAACACTCCTGCTGCTGCTTTTGACAGACCTATTACTTCTCTGAAGCACTCCCAACAAGTCTGCTCAATTTGCACTCCATGTGTTCCATCTAATGGGAGCTGTATTATGTTTCACAGGGAGGGTAATTACCTCTTGAAAATTTTGTGTACGACGGGAGTAAAGGCTTTAATTTGCTGCAGGTGCCTCGGACACATTCCTTACAAATGCTTCGCCCTGAAATGAGGTGTGCATTCCTGTTTTACAGGGCTGCTCTCACATTAAGATGGCTTGTGTTTGCGGGCCAAGCTGCAGCCATTTATGCCACCCATTAAACAGCCGTGTATAAAACATGATACTTTCTACCATCACTACAACATCAACAATTACTGCTCCAGTGAAACCGAATTTACACCAAGAAACTCCTATTGCTAGTTACCAGAATGCTGTAAATATTAATGGCTCAGAGTTTTACAGCAGGAGAACAGGAGGCTGCTTCTTCGTCTCTTCTCATGAGGTGTTCTTGCAAAATGTCCTGAAAAAGTTTCAGCTCGACATGAATTACTGAAGAGTTGTTTAAAAGAAAAAAAGCACATTGTGTTCTTGCACGTTTCTTATTTTACTAATTGCAGATTTAAAAGCCCATCTGAGTGAAAAGCTTGAACCACAGCAATGTTCATATGAGTGCAACCTGAACCTACACTGCTTCTAACAAAGCATCCAGAGCATGGGCCAGGCTTCAGCCAGCAGAAAACAAAGCAAACTTCACCAGCTCCTTAATATATGAACTTTCACATCAACTGAGACAGCAAAACCTTGCTGTCCTTTGCTTTTTAGCAATAGAGAGACTTCTAAAACTATAACCAAAAAATCATCAATATACAGCTCTTCTTATGAAAAGACCTTTTCCCAGTTCCATGCTATGCTCTCTCAGTCTTATCTTCAGAGCATAAATTACAGATTAGAATCAAAAAGTTTCAGTGTGACTATTTTAGGTGGCAGAAGAGCAGTAGGATGTTTCCCAAGTATTTTTTATGATATACAATTTTTTCCACTTCATTGTTTTGTTTTTTAAACAAGGTGCTGCTAAGCTATTCATCAAACTAACTCTTACTTATATATACTCTTAGTTCTTAAAGTATATATTACAAAGAAGCAAAAATCAATCAATCAAACAAACAACCAAATGGAAGAATAGCCTGGAAGCACAAAACAGCTCCCCATCACCAATGTTGTTTTTAGATACAAAGTTATCAATGCCTGGTGCCTACAATGCCCAACTACACTTTGCAGAAGTAGAAACTCCTTGCTGGATATCAATTTTATGTATAACCTCTCCTCAGATGTCTCTAGAAAAGCAGAGCAGACAAACTACTTCCCAGCATCATGACTTGTGTATGAATTCCCCCAGCTGGAAGGACAAACACCAGTGGAGAAAGAGAAAGCCAACATCCCGACAGTTCACTAGACTTTGGGAGTTATTCCATGGAGATGTTTGATCCAGTGGCACACACAGTGATTTGCCTCTTGAATACAAATGTGCATCAGGTACTAGGCACAGATAAAAGAAAAAAAAAATGCAAAAGATGCTGCCACTCAGGCTTCCAAGGTTCAAGCTGGAGTGGCAGAGAATTGTAAAAGATGATCCAGTGAAGGAAGGCCAGAGGTACAGGTAGGAAAAAGTAAAGTGCAAAAAAGTCCAGCAAACCAAGTTTGAAGAACATTGGTGTTCCCTCATTATACAATAGGTGCTCACCTATTTCTACTCCTTTCTCCTTTCCAATCCTTTCTACTCTTTCCATGCACATTTAGATGTGGTCTCTGACTCAAGCCCCTTCTCAGAGCAGCTTCTAATAGAGACCACTACTGCTCCTCCATAGACAAGCTCATCATCTTCAAGGAATTCTCTACCCTGAAACTAAATGTCAGTTACTTTTGTTGGAGCTACTCTAGTTATTATAAAATGATGACATATTATCTTGAAAACAGATTGGACTTGTGTCTTCTGTACACTATAAATCCATGCCCAGAATGGGACAGGAGGGGAGGACTCTCATCTGTTTTCCTCCATATGTAATTCCTCCTTTGACTGAAACATTTCCAACTGGAATATATTTTGACTCAAGAACATCTGAAAATCTTTGGCTTTGACAATACTTCATGTTCTGACCAAGAAAAAAAAAAAACAACACAACAATACACTGTGTTTATTGCTCCCTGTGCCTTTCTTAAGTAATGGAGTTCTTTGCTGAAGGGTTTAACATGAAGAGCATCTCCTTCACCAAGTCATAGCTTTATCAAACATTAGGAGAATAATCAGAAGGACTTGGAGCCATTCTGTTTGCTCTCTCTCTCCACAGGTGAGTTTTCCCAGTTTGACAGAATTTGGCTTATAATTTACCCAGAAATAACCCCTTCTAAATCATACTCCAGCACTTGTTTTTAGAGTAAAATGCTTCATTATAAAACTAGCTTTCCAACTGTAGTTGCTGTAAATGGACTTGCATTTCCTTCACTCATACAAATGATTAAAATTATTTTCCTCAAGCCTTCCAAACAAACAAAAAAAAATGTCTATTCAGCCACAATCCAAAAATCCAAAAACTATTCATCTGCAAAGCTGAATGTTTCACAAGCCATCTGCAAATAAGGCTTTACAAGAGGACCATTTTGTTACCTTAGCCATAATACAACATTCAGAAGGAAGGACTGCAACTGTGAAAAAATGGCCACAACGAAGTAATAAACTGCACAATGTGCCCCTTTTGAATTTCTTTACAAATACAACACTTTTTGTAAAAAGGTTTAGCTAAGATCCACACATCTTTACAGAGAATATGGGCGAGTTTATGGAACCAACATAAAACCTCGTGAAACACTGCCTCTTTTTTGGTTTTTTTTCCCCTTGCTGAACCTGAAACTCAAAATAAAAATCATGGGGTGCAGACCCATGTGCATTGAAAGCAAAATTGCTGTGCATGAAGCCTTGAGAACAAACAGCTCGTTAGGATGACATTATTAGAGCTGGGAACACTTAGGAAAACTCATCTAGAAGCCAAGAATGTTCTTAAATAGGGGATGGGAATATATGCTTGAGTTTGCCTGCAAGCCTAAAACAAGCTTAATTAAAAGTTTCAGAAATGTTAAATAATGTTAATTTGTTGCTCTGGCAAATGGCCTGCTACAGCTCCGCAGACTATAAATGAGATTCTGCAGCAACATTAATGAAACCCCTTCCTGAGCAAGTCAGACTAGGTAAGTGTTTTCTGGTCCTGCATTTTTTGTGTGACTTCTAAAAAGCCTCTGAAGTAAAGCTGTAGACAGAGACAGTGCTATCTCAGGTTTGAAAGGAAGAAAGACCCACGGACTCCTTCCTGACAGTCTTTCTGATAAAAAATGTTGTCAAGACACAAAGCATCCTGCCTCTTTGCAGCAGTATCAAATCCAGATGGCACTTACAAAACGTACATAAAACCCTACATGATATGGATGTCTATTCAAGAATTATTTTCCGTTTAATAAACACTACAGGACAAGAGGGCATACATGAATATTATATAAAAAAAAAACTGATTTGAAGCAGATGGCAGGAAGCCCTGTTTCATGCAAAAATATCATGAATACTTTTAAAAGCCAAAGGAGCAGATTTCTGCAGGTACAAACACTGGAGCCATTCACAAACAATTGAATGGCACATTGGGGTGGAGTATGGCCAAACAGTCCAAGACCAATTCACAAGTACTTGAACTACACTCAGTGCAGCAGCTCAGGGTACTTAGGAGTACACTGGCACTGGAGTTCTGATCTAGGACCAGCCAGGGACAAGAATAACACCTCCAAATAGTTCCTTTATTACTGGCTGTGGGACTGTTCCCAGTTCTTGGATCGTATTTGCAGTTTAAACTTGAGGGCACCCTAGACCAGTGATATACAACTGACATCCATCCATCTTCCGTCTCAGTTTATCATCTTCTTAACTCTACACACACCCATAAGCTGCAAAAGCACACTGGAACAAGTCTGAGCAGCCTCAAAGAAGGTCCTACATGAGAAGAAAAAAAAGAGGGGAAAAAAAGAAAAAGTTTCTGCAAATTCAAAATCACAGAATCTGGACCATACAAAAGAATAAACCAAAAGCTTTCACACCTCCAGCCTTTTTTTCCCTCTTCATCAAAAACAACACAGCTTTCTAGCAGCACTTAAACTAAACCAAGGCCTTGCTTTGCAGATCAAGAAGAACATCTTCCACTGGGAAGTTTAAACAAAATATATAAAAATAATCAAACTTTGCACAGCCTTTGAGATGGCAAAAATCAGACTTCACAGAACCCTGTTTGTAAAAGACCCTGATGCCTCTTCTAGTTAGTCTGCTTATATTATTAATAAAGCAACAGAATCCTCACGTCACATTTTAAATCAATCACTCACAAGTATTTTGCCCAAGTAGCCTATCACCACTTGGAAATCTTACTTTATGATTCAGCCATATGATCTGGCTTGTAGCTAGTATCAGATTTTGTTTCAAGCACATACATGGATGAAATAAAATACCATCACCTGAGATTTCCTCACTTGTTACTGGGTTTTTCCACTACCTGGACTTTCCGCTGTCTCTGCAGTTTGAAGCGTAACTTAAATACAACTTAGGTCAAGCAACCAAATTAGGTTTTGTGCTGTTTTTGACCATAATCTTTATTTTCTGGCTTTTACTCACGCTAAGAGACATGCTAAGTCCTGTGGGTGAGGTAGAGAAGGCCTATCCTGAGATCTGTGGCAAGAGTCCTGTAACACCACATTGGACCCATCGGAAATACGCCTGCTCTATTAACCTAATAAAATTGTGGTTCAAACCATCCTTTTGTCTGTCTTCAATTACCTGCATGTCTAGAGCAGTGGTTCCTTGTCAATGACTCGTTGCAGCATTTCTCACTCTCTAATACCATGTGGTTTCAGTTTCACTCAATATTTACTCCCCCTATTCTGTTCCTTCTAAGCTGCATTTCTGCCTCTCCCTCACACTCCTCATTCAGAACCCACACCACACCTCAGCCATGCTGTGGTGTTTATTGCACGAGAGCTTCAGATGTCAGTGTAATGGCACAAATGGAAGTTTTATGAGTGCCAAATATAAACAAAAAAAATAAATTCAAAAGGTTTTGACAACAAGAAACCTCAGCCAAGATTTGAAGACAGTAACTAGAGTACATTTAAGTAAGGAAGAGGCCAGGCTGAGTTACTGGAGTATTCAGAATGCCTGGAAACAGTAAAGCAGAATATTAACAGTCTCAGAGTGATGTATGTGTTACTTTCAATTAATGAACTTCTGGTGTACACTAATAGCATGAAGACCATCCCAAGAGATACAGAATCTGGATCTGCTCTGAGATTTCATAAACAAAAAGAATGTTTTTCTGTTTGCTTCATAGCCACCAGGCTCCATGCAGAGTCCAGATATTTTCAGCAAAAACACATAAAAAATTGTTTTAATTCAGCTTCTGACATGCACCTAACCTACTGAGAATAAGCTATTACACACTGGCTAGAAATTAGAAACAATTTTTGGGAGGTGATACCATTAGTCATGTCCATTTTAACATCCTGATCTCAGGTAGACAAAGGCATCATCAGCTCTTCAGAACACTGACTTGGACATCTTCATCTTGTGTCCACATGAGGACCTGAAAGAAGCCCCATTTCTGCATTTTAAGGCATGGCAATACAGAAACATGGGCTAAGTAACTGCATACGTCTGGGTTTTAAGTATTTTCCTGAGGGAGCCTCATAACCAATGCCCAGAAGCAACCAGAAACATCCCCATGGGATGCAGCTATTGTATTCCCACACTGGCTGGATCACAGGGCTGACCCCTAGTTCAGAACCAGCCTTTTGGGGGAAAGTTTCATTGTTTCCATGACCTGCACATCCTGAATTTCGAATCACACCTTTCTTCTCTCATCCACCAGCCATTACTTGTGATCTCTCTCATACATACCTGATTTCACATCTGTAAAGCCCTCAAATTCTACTCCCTGATGAACAAAGCTGAAGAGCTAATACTGAAAAGCCAATTACTAACGCCAGTCTGGTACAAAGGGTCATTAGCCTGAAGTTGCATTCAAGCTGGAATAACATGGCTGAGCCTGGCTTTATGTTTCTGGGGAGCAAATGCAATACAGCTGAGAGTTGATACTTTTATGAAAAAACAAACAAGCAAAAAAAAGGAACATCTTTTACCAGGGCCATACTGGGCTCTTAAACACTAGAAGAAAATTATAAAGTAATAAAATATCACTTAATACACTCATAAAAATAAGGTAGATGTTGGAGCAAGGTAAAAAAATATATTTCTATTTAAAAAGCCTTTCCTCACAAGCACAGTAACAGACACACAGACGCTCTCATACAATTAGAGGAGAAAATGCTACTGTGCTCCTTTAATTCCAAGTCTGAAAACAACTGCTTACTTCCCAATGCCAATCAGAAGTTTCAAACTGCAGCCAACAACATATTCTTTCCCTCTTAATGCAACAGAAAATGTGTCTGTGATTTCTGAACGACCAGCAGGGCATCCTGGCATCCCAGTGGGATTCCGACGGAAGGAGAGGAGCTGACGGAATACAGCTGGTGTCCCAGGGGAAAAAGTCCTGGATTAGGATTTCAGAGCTCTCTTCTTTTATGCTGCATCCCTGAATGGAAATCACACACATTTAAAGGAGACCAAAGCGTTCACTCCCAAACCACTATCACTGCCACTTCCCAAAGCTGCATGTTTTAGGAAATCCAGAAAGCCAAAATAATACTGGATTGCACCTTTGTTTTAATCAAAAGCATAAGATCTTTCAGAGCTTAAGAATAAGATAGGTCTGAACTCTATGCCAAAAGCAGTTATCAGAGATGAAAAAAATATTGACTTGATTTTGAAAATACAGTGTGATGAAATTTTTCTCTGTGTGCAATGTGCTATAGCTGACTGTTCCCTGTAAAATGCTCAAGCCTGTTGGTGAAGGTAAAAATAAGTAAACTGGGAAATAGATTAAAGTTCTTATTCAGATAATACTTAGATTTGGAATGTTAGCAATGTACAATATTTGAAGAACAGGGGGGAAAAAAAACCCACAAAAAGGCTTTCAGGGAAAATAATTATCTTATTACTGTTCATTTGAAATAGAAAGTCTGTGTGCAAACATTTCTATGGCTGAGTTTTTCTTCAAAACAGAAAAATAATTCTCCTTTACTCAAAATTAGAACCATTTTTGCATTGCATTTGTATTTGTGATGGAGTAATCAGATTTTTCAGTGAAGAAGCAGCAAGAGATAAGCTCTATGCAACACCCTGAGAATAGATACTTGAATCTGTTAGTCTCACTTCCACACCAGCTTCAAGCAACATAAAACAGTCTCTTCAGAGAATAAGTTCTCCATTTCTTTCTTCCACCAGAAAGGACCAAAATGTTAGTACTTCAAATAATGATGTCTTGACTGAATTTCAAGTAGAGAACTTCTTACCAAGACAAACCATGACAAAGAGTTCAATGAGTTATCTAAAAACAAACCTCTCACTTTTGCACAAAGTGATTTAAAGACTGTGCCACCCAGGATGGGATGTGCCACAAGCAAGACATAAAATCCAGGAGAACATCCACTACCTGCATCAGACACTGAAGGTGCTCACACAGAAGTTCAGAGCGTTTTCCAAGTTCAGTAAATTTGGAGCCTAAGGAAAAGATTTCAGCTGCAATTTAGCCCATTACAGAAACTAATTTTAAGGCATTTAACCACTGTGGCCAAGGTAAAATAATTGTAACAACTCTCTGGAGTGAAAAGGCTTTCCAAATGATGTTTGTGAGCTTGTCACACAAACGCCAGACTTCTTCATTTTTACATTGAAATTTTTTGGTGTTTTTATCAGTTTGCTTGGGTTTTTATACCAACAACCCTGCATTAGTAGAGATATCTTATTTCAGTAGTGTAATGGAAAACAGAATGTTATGATTTAGTAATGACAGTGTTAAGAAGCAGCCTAGCCACATGAGATTTTGTAATGGATTTCACATCACAATACTGGCATCTTCAAGATCACAGTATTTTGGCTCCAGGCACCATTCAGATCTCTGACAAATTCATCTCTAAACCATATTCCTTGTTGTAACACTCAAACCCTAAACTCTCTATAGCCATGCTTGACTGCCAAATCTATGGCAGCAAGAAAGTGGAAGAGATCACGCAAATAATTCTGTCACAGCTTCTAAAACCAAAGAACTACAAACTGTTTTCCTGCTAAGAAATTACAAGGAAAAATGCAAGCTGCCTGCTGCAGAAGCAGGAAAACATCATCTAGAATTATCTATACTCATGTCTATACTTCATCCAGCTGTGGCAGCAAATTAATTCTGTTTTCCAAGAGTCATTCACAACTGTAATATCTCTTGGGAGGCTTTGTATATGCCTATAATATATTAGCTACTACTTCAGCTGAGAACACAAAGATCTGCTTGAAATTAGTATATTTTTTTGTGAGTGGCCACAGAGGCCTCCAAACATAGAAATACTTGAGTATTTCCAAGCTCTGCTGACGAGTGTTGAAAAGTCTGCTTGATTGTTCTCAAAATAATAGTGAACTACATTAGCAGCATTTAGATGTGAGATATGTATTAGAAGAAAGTGCTTTGTGATTTGATCATTTTTTTTTCTGTTAAAAACTTTGGGAGATGAGATATCTACAGCCAAGACACTGCACACTACACACAGAGTGTACAGTCTTATCTGCCAGGACGCCTTCCAAATCACAAAGTACTTCATGGTGTTACTTTATCTTGCACTCTACAGGACAATTATCACTGTATCTTGATTGGCACAAACTAAAATTAGGCTTCAACTACTCAAAGTTACTCCAACAAATTACAAGATTGAACAGTGTAAACTTCAATAAAATTTTGCAAATCAGCATGCTGGAGAGGAACTGAGTATTCCTTGTGTTCCTTTCTACGGGGTGCAAAGAAGTATTTTTAATACAGTCAAACATTTTTATCTTGTTTCTGACAAAATGCCTTCACTAAAGAAGAAGGGACCATGAAGGATCATCAGAATTGATACCAAATATAAAGCATGAGAATGCAAATAACCAGGCAGTTTTCTTTCAGTGTAGGTATTTGTCCTGGAGAATCTCAATTTTTTTTTACTACAAACTACACCTTAACCTCACTGCCTGATTCAATTGCCTCCTCCATTTTTGGTTTTGGTTTGTTAAGTAACTGTTACTGAAAGATTAAATTTAGGAAGAAATTGCAGAGAAAATATTTCCATAACAAGCTCTGTTTTTTAAGGAAAGGCTTACCAGTACTTGTTCTTCCATGAAAGAACAACTTTGGAGTTTCAAATTAGAATATACTTGATGGTTCTCTATTCCAATACCAATTATCACAATTTTCCTCCTTTTTTTTTTCTTTTCTTTAAAATCCACCTATCCATTTCTCTAAAATGCAGATGTGAAAATACTCCTCCTGTACAATTAAAATAACAAGCAGCTCTTAAAATAAAGAACTATTACTTATTTTTCTGAAACCTACTCTTTACATTTATCCAAAAGATATTATCAGGGTTAAGAAGAGAGACATGGAAAACAGCTTTAATGTTCACATGTGCAGTCTCCAACAGGATGATATGGTAGAAGTGACAGCTCCAGAACAGAGTGTGAATCAAAAGCAGCACACTGCAGTGATAGAAACATAACCAGTAACACTTGTATTGGTGAGGTTAGCACCTGAGCAGCTGGCACAGCTCTACTGCTAGGTACTGGCTTCACAAGTTGGGTCACACCTGAGCTCAAAGCTTCAAGGCAAAGGCAGAGACCTAACTGCAGTACCCTAAATCTCCATCCTTTTCTACAGAAACCAAGATATGAAGAAATAGAAGCATGCAACCTTTCCTTGTCCCTTGGGATGCTGAGGTGTGACCAGCATAACTCCAGGTTCCACAGTGGCTGCCACACCAGTAAATTCAGCCAAACATGGATACCCAAGAGGAAGGAAGTCATAAGGATTTTATTTTCAGTCTAATATAATTTCAGTCAAATCTAATTCAGTATTCTTTCATGGCTTTTGTTTCCTGTAGCTGGTGTCTGAATCCTCCTGTTTATCCTTTTTCACCACAGCCACTTTCTTAAGACACCACAGGAAGCAGTGGTTATGAGTATCATCTATTTTCTCTTTCTGTCAATACTGTCAGAGCAAGGACTGAAAGCACTGCCAGAAGTCCCTCTTCATTACAAAACACCCTGAAACTAATTTATTTTATATGATGCAGGTCACTGCACAGTAGAGAGACTTCATGAAGTTGTATCTGAGCAAATGATTTACAGATGGAGAATCACCATGCTACCAATTCATCTGTAAAATGTATTTTTCAGTAGAATTAAGTAACTTGATGTTCTAGATTTCTTTGATCAGCATCTTCCTATGATTCACTTTTGGTACTGTTTCAAAGACAAATTTTTCCTTGGGCCCCAGCTCTTGGGTGTAGTTGAAGATGATTAACTGTTGTGACAAAACAGCCATCAGCTTTTTTTCCAGTCAAGTGATGTGTATTGTGACTGAGCAACATCCTGAGGGGCAACCCAAGGAAATGGAATTGTTCTTCTCCAGCAACCCTATCCAGAATTCCTCATCTGTTCCCTGGCACTTTCACAGGGCCTGTGCTTGTTGAACTAGAATTCAGGACACAGTCAAGAAAGTAACCTCCTAAAGCAACCTGAGCTGTACACATTGTAATGCTTTCTATTGTCATTTACTTCAAAAAATACCTGAAATGAAAGCCTGGAAATAGGCAGGAGGTACAGCTCCTACACCTACTGACTTTACACCAGTTCCATCTTCATGCAGTTTTGACTTTTTGTGTTCAAAGGGGTAGAGAAGACAAGTCTGTGGTGTACTGCATCATGTACATGTGAGGGAAAACACTGAAGTGAATAAACTGAAATTGTAAGACCTAAATCATAGTTTAGGATCTCTGTTTCTTTCTCCTAAGTAGTCTGTTTATTTAGAATATTTTTTCATCCAAAGACACAACGTGGTTTCTAAGGAAGTTCACAGCTGAAGGCAACTGAGAAAACACAAGAAATCTGTTTGCTGTTTGTCAGTGTTTCTGGACAGGGAGAGAAGACAGTTATGTTGTCATGGGAAACACAGAAGTACACAGAGAGGAACTGTCACATAGCTGGAATTCCCTATCAGCCCAGTCCTCTTGGCAGCCAAGCAGACAGACCAGAGTAAATTGAAGTTACAGAAATTCTAAGGCACATCCCAAAGCTACAGAACCTATAAGGGGGAGCTCCCCACCTATGCCTGACAGCAAAATCCCCAACTATTCAATAATTAGCTACTTCAGATACATAACAATGTGGAAACAGGGCAGGACCAACCCAACCTAACACTCTCTGCTGCTAAAGACAATTTGCTCAGATTTGTTCTGCTCATTCCCCAAATCCTAACATTTTGGAGTCCTCAGGGCCAGTAAATACCAGAGGGGTCTCTTGGTATCATCAGCTGTCAAAAATATATTTGGCCTACCTCAAGAGAGATCACTTTTCCTTCTATCGGCTCAATATTTTATCCGTAAGACACTCAGCAATACAGCTTCAACTAATTGAGCAAAATTCATGCCTATGAGCCTTAACTATTTTGAAGAAGTGAATCTTAGAGAGGTGCATACACGTGCACCTCAATGAATGAATCCCTCAGCAGCACCCTTGTAGGCTGACTCCTTCATTCCTCATTAGCTCTCTCAAATAGGAATTATTTTGATCCAAATGCAGATCAAGATTGTTTTAAACTAAATTAAGAGATTTAGTAAAGGTTAAGCATGTTGTAATAGGATCATTCATTAATTCTACAGCAGGTTTTTGTTTTAATAAAGCAAAGCAATTAAGCAGAAGCTTGTGATGAGCAGCACCAGCTTTCCCCCAGCCAGCTCAGCCTGAGGATGCAGATCCTCCACGGATGCTCAGGGGTTAGTGGTACAGATTCACTTGGTTACATCTGTCAGGTCAGTAATAAAATGTCTGAGGGTTAGGCTTTGGGTTTTTGAGACAGTATTTTGTAGTGGGATTGTTCTTCTAAATCTTCATTAATCCTCAAAAATCTTTAAATAGGTTTAAGTGGGAAATCAAGCAGGTACTAGAGATAAATCTTTTTTTACTGGAATAATCCTGGTTTAGGTTAGGGAAAAAAAAGCTGCTGGTGAATTCTTTTCTCTGAGCATCTGTTACAAGAGACTGAAGGTTATTATGCCTTCCTAACTGAATTCATTCCAAGCAAAGTTATATATTTATTAGATTGTTGCCTTGCTTCATTCTTTTTTCTTTAGTAAGTGTTCACTGATTTATTGATTTGGGTTTTTTAACTATGCATTCACACAGTATGTTGTGGATGGAGGAGAATTCATTTCAATTAGGTAATGTGCTCTGAGCAATAAGAACCAGCCAAAAAATTTCCCACAGAGAGCCCCACAATGCAAACCCTCCTCATGTACCCTTTGGGCTACACTTTGTGCCACTCTGAGTAGATACTGCAGCATCTTATAAACAAATAGAAACTCTCAAATCACAAACACAGTTTTACTAAAACTCCTTAGCCTGTGACTATATGAATGAGTGACATATTGAACAATGCCTTCAGGCAGTTCTGTTTCATCAAGTTTTTGGGCCTGACCCTATATGAAAAGTGTTGTTAATTATATGGTAGGACAGTGCAATTTGAGCAGGTTAACTGGATTTTCCTCAGAATTCCACAGAAGGGAATCAGGCTGTTTATTGTTAATTAGGTAGTATATACCTGAGAGATAACCTCCTTTAACTTTAAAATGTCTTGTTAAGCATAACTTTGGCTTATTAATTTATTTCCTCACATACCATATAATATGTGCCTGAACATAATTAATACAGTTTTTTGAGTAATTTAGTTGAAGACAAGTACCATAGGCTTCTTTTTTTCTGCTTGTTTCCTGAAGCAATCCTATGGGTCTCAAGAGCTAAACAAGCCAAGAGCAAACACCAACCAATCAAACAAAACAACACACACACACTCCAAAAGCCAAAACAAAGAAAAAAGGTTCTGTAGCAAACTCAGTATAACCTCTGCACCAGGTAGTGCTAGCTGTAAGAAGCAATATTAATCCTGAAGAATTAATAAAGGAACACAGCCCAGTCCATAAAAATCTACTGGAAAATGTTTCATTGTTTTATAATTATGATTTTCAAGAAATCTCTGAATTGATTTGCAACTTGAAACAGAAGCAAGCATTCCTGTAGCACATAAAGAAAAAGCAACAGCAACAGGAATTGATACACAAGGGAACAAATGACCTTTTCTTCTTTTATGCAGTTAAATACCATCAGTTAAAATGAAGAGCAAGAGAGAAGTTTGGTTTGTTTTCATTAGCCAGTCTTTAAGAATAGAGAAGATTTTTAAAATATCCTGCTTTTTACTTCATAAGATTTACCTAAATGACTTGTAAATGGAAGCCACAATTTCATGATGCCAGTAAATTCTTCACAACTCTTTCATTCCTCTTCATTCATTTTTAAGTAATTATAATCACAAAACCAAAATGCCCAAGTAACATTTCCAGATGAAAGTCCGGAAAGTAGGAGGAATCTTCTCAAATTGCTTTAGAGAGGTTTCACAGTAAAACCAAATACATGATCCTTATAAAAGCATGCCATGGATTTTTCCACTGTACCAGCACAGTGAGAGCACCCACCAGCACAGACCTACATAAAAGAATTTCATTTGAGCCAAGCTCAGACATGTTTTGCACACCTATAGTGTCAGAGAAAGATATCTCTGGTCTTAGATGATATAATTGATACATCAGAGTAAATCTAGCCACATTTATTTGATGGCTAATTATTAGGCCACCAGTTGGCCAACACATCACTTGCAACTCTCATCTCAGTTTATTAACACCACATTTTAATGATAGATCAAGTGAACTTCCAGCGAGAGCCAAACATCTGTGTGTACACGCTCCTTCTGAGGAGCACTCTCTCCTCACACTGGCACCAATTCTCTGTAACCTTTTAGACAGAGACTTCTCAGAGAATTCTGAGAGCTGCAGGCCTCATCCACATCAGTCCCAATGCAGAACAACACCTAAAGACACGAGTGGTATCGATAATCTGACCCGACAGGATTCCATACACACACCTTCACATTTTAGAGATGGCCCAAGGAGGGACTCCTGTCCAGGTGGGTCTTAATTTAAAAGCAAGTCCCAGGCAATTTCTCAAAGTTATTAACTTCTTAATACTCTCTAAACAGAAATTATTTTGGGAGTTTCCAAATGCAAACTCCCTGCTTCATCTCCATGCAAGTGTTTCCTAAATTAAAAGCCTGGAAAACGTTTCATAGCAAAACTGGCAAAAAACAAGAAGATGCATGAGACTGATCCAGTGCTATTGTCCCCCAACTAAATTCTCCTCTGGTGCTTTTTCTACAGTATAAGAAACATCTGCAAATAAGAAGTCTTTATGGAAAGGCCTGCAAAAGAGAAGAGAAAAGAGAAGAAGGGAGCCTAACAGTGCTCTCACCCCTGAAGAGCTCACTGCACTGAACAGGACCATGTGCAGAACCAGCCAAGTGTTACCTGCCAGACATCAGATAACCTCTAAATCCAGGTGTGCTCCAGATGTGGTGCCATGGCTACTGACGACCCCTGTGACACGTACATGAGGCAAAGGAACATTCTGTAGATTATAATAACCTCAAGAAGTCGGGTGATTTCTCTCCTGAAATGGCCCAGTGAAAAATTACAAACTGGGGAGTAGCATCATCAAAAGTTCTCTGCAATTCAAAAGCTACTGAGTCATTAGAACATGTGATTCCTGTTGAGTTAGGGCTCAGGGAAGGAGTTACATGTACCTGAACCACTGCTATAGCCAACCTTGAGAAAACAAACAAACAAACAAATATATATATATAACCCAAAGACCAGAAGGGAGGCTTGTCAGTGTCTGGGGACCTGTCATCCTCCATTACACAGCAGAGAGCAGTCAAAGGTTTTTTTCCCTTGAGGAATACAAGACTTTCTTCTGATTCATTGTGGCCCAATGCACTGCCCTCAGTTGCTGCTCTGGTTTCATACCAGATAATCTTTACTCCATATTGCATTAGGATGCTTTTAATGAAAATGCTTACAGTGATTCAGGTCAGACTAATCTGTAGCACTGTCACAGCCTCACAAAAGAGGACAAATGGAAACAGAATTTGTCACTGCACACCTGATGCCTTTGTTATCCAAATATTCAAAATCTATACAAGTGAATTTCAATTCATTGGATTCAGTCCAGAAATCCACAGCCAGGCTAAATTTCTATTGATTTCAGTTGGGAAGAACTCCAGCTTTAGATAGGACTGCTCTTCTTGAGAAGTCAGTCAGATTTAAGAGAGTTTAATTACCTTAGGTTAATCAAACACTGGAGTCTGACTGAAAGCTAATAAATCCTAATTAACAAAGATTATCTCCAAATATCTATTAAAGACTAATCTAAGTTCTTTTTTGGCCACAGAAGCTGATTTGTCACTAAAAGCAGCTTTAAATGCTGAGATCAGAAATTATTTGTAGACGACATATTTCTCAAGAAAATCTTAGGAAGTTAACTCTTTCACCTTCACTCAATAAAATACTGTTCATCAGGCACATGGTCTAACACTGCCTAAACAATACCTGAAGATTCCAAAGAAATTCATCATTTCAGAAATGTTTTCAAACCACTATCTTCAGTGAGACTAGATTAAAAAATATTTACATATCTTTTTTAAAACCCTAGTTAAAATATTTAAGAACTCAGACCAGGCAAAAAGTTACATTTTGTTATATATTTATTATTTTTCTTTTATTTAGATTATATTTATAAGTGTGATATTTATGTATGAGAGATATGCATTTCACATATAATTTTCAGTGTATTGCAGTTGTAGTATTAGACAGTGTCAGATTTTTAGCTAAGCACAGAAGAACGATGTGTTTATTCCTTACATTTTTAGTGCTACCAACTGCTCTGCACAGCTTCCCTCCATCTAGAAAAGGATAAAGCCTCCTCTCCTGAAAACAGAAACATCTGTTTTCTCAAGACATCTGCTAAAGAACTGAGGAGAGCAGGATGTAAACTGCTTAGTCAAATAGTTTAAAGATAATGAAGAAATAATTAATTATGAGGAAAAACTATAAGATTAGGATCTGCATGTAATTAACTGTACTCAAAATGCCAAAACACTACGCTCAAAAAAATTAAATTAATGAGTTCTGATGATTCTCACTAACCCAGTGATAAAGGGTGCTGCAATCTGCTCCCAATGTTTCCTGGGTGGGATCTGTGGAGCTGAGCTCCCTGCTTCCAGCCAGGCATGTGCTGGAGCAGTGTTTGGATGCTGTGCCCAAGTCCCATTAGACCTGGCAGAGCCACAGCCTGGGGATTATGAGGCTTGTGCTCAGCCCAAGGCAGCTTTACCAGCACAGCTTGACTTGGTCCAAGTGCAACAGCATGGAAATATATTATGTTTTGGGGTACTTGTGGAGATTTCATTCATGAAGAATACATTGGATCTGATCCTCTGGAAGCTAAATGTAATTCATTAGAGGGTGCTGGAAGTCAAAGAGACATGCAGTTTACATTTATTTAACAAGCAAGGGGAGAGATTATGTCCAGTTACTCTTCCTCTAGTGCTGGATGCTTTTAAGAACACATGGACCAAAACTGAAAAATACAAATATTATTTAAAAATAAAAACATGCTTTTCTGACAGATTTAATGGTGATCAGACTATTTTTATTAGTTTGCTTTGCACGGCTACCCATGATGGATCCTTAAGTTTCTTTTGGAAAGTGATGGAGACAAATGCCAGTTCCAGATGCAGAATTGGCAATTTCACAGCCCCATCACACAGCATGGTCAGGACACGACAGGACTGAACCACCAACTTTCACCAACTTTAAACTCCCTAACTGGGCACTGAAGAACCCCCCTCTACCCTGAGGCCAGATAACTCCTCCTAAAGGCAGAGCTATTCCCTCCTCAGCACTGCTGACTTTTTATGTCCATGCCAAAGGATGGGAGAAAAAAGGGGGGTTTGGGGAAGACAGCAGGGTCTACTATTTCCCTACTCCATGTGAGAAACTTTGCCAAGACCAATGCTACACACAGCAGTTAGTAATTTGGGTGAGCAAAAGGGGACTTGTTCACCTCTTCCGTTTCCTTTTTTTTCATTCTTTCTTTTTTTTTTTTTTTTTTTTTTTTTTTTTACTCTGAAACAAGGCTAGAAAGGCTCTTTCTGGTCGTCTACTTTGTCAAGTCAAACGAAATCAACCTGCAGGCAGCACTGGGCTTACAGCCTGCCAGTTGGACCATTCAAATACAGGCTCCTACTGTCCATGTAGAGGACATTGCCAAATGAGGTCATAAAATGACTCAGTTTCCCTTCTCTGTTTATTTTTCATTAAAGATAGACAGAAATTTTAGATACAAATATTTTTTTTTCCAATGGAAAAATGCTGATTTGTCTAAACAAATTTCCACAGGAACTGACACTGTCAAAAATCTTGCAATGAAAACCAGATACAGAATACTAGCCAGCCCACCCACAGGCAAGCTCCCCAGGGGACAGTCCTCTTGGCAGACCTCCTGAGCTCAGATTTGCAACAAAAAATTAGTTGGAAACATGAAAATTTCCACAGTATGGATGTTCCGGTTCCCACACAGTTTCAATGTTAATTGGCTGGTTTTTTAAAAAAAAAAAAAAAAAAAAAAAGTATCCAAGATGTAGGCTCATCCTCTCAGGAAATTAATTAAAACCAAACATCATTAGCAGTCTTCATAAGTGATCAGGACACATTCTGCCATTAGACAAATTAAATGTGGGAGGACAGACTCCACCATCACCATCCAAGAGAAGACAGAAGAAGAAAAGCCTTGGTTCTTGAAGAGAAGGGAGGAAGAAAACCTGGTATCCACTCTTAACAGGGAGGGGAGAATCTGCACATGATTTTTAATTTAAACTTCACACTACCTTGCCTACCTCAACACACAAAATCAAAATTCATAGAACTATCACTTAACATGGGCAGAAACCCTCCAGGCTATTTTTCCTGCCATTTTTATACTGCCAATTTGAACACAATTGCTAAAATAATTTTCCTTCAGCTAGCAGTGAAAACAAATATAAACTAAATGAAAAGGTTTAAGGCTATTTCTACATCTAAACAAACAACAGCAGGCTGTAACATCCCCTTCTTTTTAAATTAAAACATCAGAACATTGTGACAGAATTCAGAAATTATTTTCTGCTCAAAAACACAGGACAGGGATGCTTCCAGAGTGAATAATTAAGCAAGTCCACTGTTGCTACTCAAACTCATTCTTGAAAAATGACTTATTGTACATATTTTCCCCCTGAAAGTCTGTTCCAGGAAAGACTAAACCTGAGAACACTGCTCTCTATGTCTCCCTTTCTGCACTGGCAGCTCCAGTACAGATCAGATCCTTATGTCCATAGAGGGGTTCTGACATAGGTGTGTGCTTATCTTTCCAGTCAGTTGCACCAGTGTTCATCTTGGCTGAGCAAGCCCCTCCAGAGACCTGAGCAGTGCTCCCCTGCCTCGCCAGAGGAGATCCAAACCTCAGGCCATGCTGGTGTTATGCAGAAAGTCCTTAGGCACTGGGACTGGCCATGGTGAGTGTATTCATTTCAACCACCCCAGGATTTCCAGCTGAAAGCCTTCAGCAGAGATCCAGCCAAGAGGAAGGAGGGAAGGCTGTTCCTCCATAGGAAGCTGGCTAGACTAGCAAGGGAAGCAGGGCAGGATGCCTCAGGAAGGCAGTTTCTTCAGGGATACACCATCATGGAACCTCCTCACTTTTTATTCACAAGCTAGTGACATTTTTTTGTTCTAATTGGCCTACTTTGTTTTCCTTCTGTTTATCCAAGCCACATGGCCCCTCCTCCCCCTGCCATTATGATAAATCTTTGTTTGCCCAACCTGGAAACTCAAGACTTGGCTGCAGTTGGGTTTTGGAATTTCCATCCCTCCTGCTGTATTGCCACAGACATTACACAGTCTGGCCTCTGAAAAATACCATTCCCTTCAAACCCAGGTGGGATCACAGAACTACTTAGACCTACAGAGGTTAGGAAATGGAGTTAGCAACAATAATGGACACATTAGTACAATCTTCTCATTTCTACAGTTTCACATGAACAGAACCAAATAATTCTGATAGTGCAGATGTCACAGTACTCTATCTCATGTCATTTGAAAGTAAGTTTGGACTGGATGGGTTCTAAGTATCCACAGCTATGTAGGAGAAGCCAACAATTTAATATATGTCAGCTTTAGAAGAAAACAAGAAACAAAATTCACTGAGGTTTTCTTCTGAGATTTTTAGTTATTGTAACAAGTTGGGGGTTTTTATGTAATAAGCTGATGTTTCAAAAAAGATGCATTCCACAATATCGTAGATGGCTTTCTTGCACATATCTAATTGTCTTCACATTTTTAGGTAGAAAACTGGAAATATAAAGTGGGTATCAATCTTTTGCACTGCACATTAACCAAATGCCAAAAGTGGTTTTGTCATCATTCAACAGCTCACGTTATTTTTTCTCATTGGTTGAGTGGCATTTTCTTAATAAAGAAGTAGTTCTTTCCTCCTCCTTAGAGAGCTCCTGAAAGTCATGCCTGGTATGTTTAGATCCCTCTACATTTTCACACCCATTAGTAAATTTTTTTAATTGTGCAACTTTTGTTATGTGCTGACACAGATAAAGTTCCAGAACAGGAATTTAATGAACTCGTTACGAAGCTGAAATAAAACTTTCTGATCAGATGTGAATACAAGGACAAAGAGCAAGGACAGCCAAGAAAAAGGGTTGACTAGGATCTGACTGAAGCAAGTGTCTTGGCTATAAGCAGTGTAATAAACAGCTGTACTGCAAATTATATGTTACAGAACTCCTTGTTCCCCCATGCCTGCACTCACCCTTGCCAGAATCACTTTGTTCCTCCAGCCTCCAAAAACACTCCAATGCACTCTGCATATTTGTAGCACCTCTGGATAGTACTCATAATTGCCTCCTCTGATTTGGCATCCAAAGAAGAACTTAATTGGTAATTCTATACACACAGAAACAGAACTATTCGTTTCAAATGCTGCTACATGTTAGAGAAAGTAAGTTACACCAAGGAAAAAACCCACTATGTCAGCACTGTCACTTTCTGAAGCCATATGATAGGATGCTGCCCTCTTCTTTAAAGTAGGGAAATGTTTTTCCACCATAAAGTGAGTGTTATTTGATGAAAGAAGACCTTAACTAGCTAACAGATAATGAAGCACTCATCTACAGCCAAATGGAGGACGAGCAAAAGCAAATTGCTCCTTCAGTTATAAGAAAAAAAAAATAACCATCATTTATTTTCATGTGTTCCACTTCTACTATCATCACTGCTATTTTTCATTCTTCAGTCAACCTGAATTGCCAGGACTCCAGATTTTGAGCCCAGGATATTAATGGTTACAAATTACCTACTTTTACATGGTATTTCAGGACTTTCTTTTCCACTACTGTTTACTTTTTTTATTTTTTAATCCTGGTGCCCTACCCCCTTGCTAATTGTTTGCTTTCCCCCTGCTCCCCCATAGAATTTTCTCTGGCCAAGAGCATTTTATTTTTCATGGAAGTCCTGGTGGGAGGTAGGAATCACAGAGCCACAGCAATTAATGCTAAACAGATGCTATTTACAGATTAGTCTGAGCATCCTACTGACAGAAGAAAACAGAGCTAATTTTAAACTTTTGTAAAAACTGGAAATACCTTTTCATCTCCTCCACATTGCCTCTGCTAGAATTTGGGGGTGGAGTGGCTATTGGTTTGCTTGGTTTCAGGTTTGTGTCAGGGGGGTTTTTTAAGTGGGGTTTTTTTTGGTACAAAAGCAATTTGAAATACTGTTCCTTGTAGTCTGTATTCCCTCACACCCACAAAACACACTTTTTGCCCTAAACATGAGAGGAAGTTAAGGCCCTTTCTTCCTCTAATGGCATAAAAGAACTGATCCTGTTTAAAAGCACAATGGAGGTGAGAAAGCCTCCTGAATTCCCAGTTTTTACAAATTCATTTGTGCATTGGGAGGACCTCAAACACACTGCCTCTGTTAGATGAAACAAACTTTCAAAACTACCAGCATTACTGAAAGTTAGGAGCAGTTAATATTAAAACTTAAAATTGTGTTTAGTTGTATAATTAAGTTCCAGCCTTTAGTTAAGGTAAAAGATATTACACGTGTTCAAGATTTCCGTGCTAGTGTGAAATGAAACTAATGAAGTCAGGGAAAAATTCTAGGCAAGTACTCTGCATTTCAGTAGAGGCAAAATATAAAGGGCATAAATTTAAGTAAGATCATTTAAGGAGAGGATGCTAGAGGATTTTCCTGAGACACACAGATAAAACCAAGCAGCATCAACCAACCACCTACTACTGATCCCTAAATCAGAGATTCTGATTTAGGGTGGATGCTCACAGCCTACAGTGAAATAGAATAAAATAAAAGGTGATTATTTTTTCTGGTCACCTACTCGTAAGCTCAGAGTAGCCAAGAACCCCACTGCTCTGGTCACTCATTTGTAGGGATGCAAGGGTTTCATCTGATACCTTCTTACCACCCTACATCAGTTAGCTGGAAGGCACTACATTAAAATTTATCAGTAAGAGTCTTCAGCATCATTTTGGCAGCAGTGAGCAAAGGACATCATCTGTAGGTATAGTCACAGAGTATACCCCAGTGACTGCTCTGGGCTGAGGGACAGGCTCCCTGTCACCCAGCTGCTGTGTTAAAATAAGTATAACTCTGCAATAAGCAATGGCAGTATGATTAATTCAATGCAAAGTTGCATTTTGTTTTTCTTCACTTTAACTCACACCACATTGCCAAAGCTCTGTGGTTAATTCAGTGACTGGTACAATTCCCACTGCAGAATCAAGGTGGAACATATGTCTTTGTGCTTTAGGCTGAAAAATTCCCTCCTCTTCTTTTTATGTTCTAATAAGCATGCCTTGCTTTTTGTCTTTACATCAGCCAATGAAACATGCTGACAGGAAGCTGTTCATTGTGTCTGTGGACACAGGTAATAATGCAAGTCTAAAGCACTTCTTATTTATCATGGGTTGACTTCCTTGAAGACAGGGTAAACAGCAAAGTGAGAGGAAAACTCAATATTTTTTTAATCTCCTAAAGCTGTACCAACAAGTACAAGACACCATCTCCACAAAACATGAAAGAAAAACAGGATCAGACTCTTCCCTACACCTATGCACAGTGAAGTAGTAAAAAAAGGTATTAAATGAGAAGAGCATTGTACACAGTTTTGAATGACAATGCAAGGAGGAGCAAAGCCTACAGAGAAAATGTGGTCTGCCCAACGCCAACCATCAAGTCAACAGCAGATGTGAGATGAATTCTCTGCTCCTGAACTGCTACAGACTGACAGAACATGTTCCTCTGTGGCTCCTCCCTTCCACAACACAACTTCTGGAAGTTATAAAGAACAAAATAAAGACTATGCTCATGAGATCTGTTCCTTGACACTACAGCTACAAGAATTCAGCATCTAGTCTCAGTGAGAATCATGAAATGTGGATAGTCCATAAGCATATGATTCCTATAACTTTTATTACATACTTACACAATGTCTATGTTTCATTTACCCAAGGGTACAAAGTAAAGAGAAAACTAATTTTCTAAGTGTTCCACTGTGAAATGGTGGTATACTCACAATTCAAAGACTTCAGCTAATGTAGGATTAAAAAGTTCATGTTAACAAAACTCACGTTAACAGAACAGCCACGCTAGAGGCTAGATACTGCCCTTCCTAATTTGGTTATTGGTCTTCTTAAACTGCTTAAAGATCCAGGCAGAAACTTGCATGCAGTGTCTGTTCTCAGTTCATTCTTACCCCTGCTGTGCCATCTGCTGTTCACAAGTTGGTACTGACACTAACTCACTTGTTCAGGATTCTGCAAACAACTTCCCTGCTCATGTACAGTAGATTTGTACAGTAGATAAGTGAGGTAAGGACTGAAACCGAAGGAAAATATACACATAAATACTTTTTCTTTTGGTGGGTTTACACTCCAGTGTGGGAATGTAGCACATGGTTGTGGAAACACTGTGTTAAAAAAAATGTCACATGTGAATGTAATGCAAGTAGCACAGAAATTCCTCTGAAAGCACCTGGGTAGGGAAAAAAGACACCAGGGAAATAGAGCAGAATAACCTTTTCATACAGTTCTCCATTTCTGCCTAATTTGTGGTTTGGCCCCTGTATGTTATCTTGTCAGGAGAGCCACTAATAGAGGGGTTGCAGTATCTGCTCCTATCCAGCCAGATAGCACTTCCTGCCCTCTGAAGTTGCTCAAGGGCTTCAGACTGCAGAAACCAGCAACTGATTTTGTGGCTGAAAGTGCTGACCCCAAAAAATGGACCTACAGCTGTGTGCTACATGCCAGACTTCCTGGCAAGCATAGCTCCTCTTTCTGGAAGGTCCAGTATTGTTCAAGTATGCCACAAAACCATTTGTCTTCATGGTGATGACAGAGGAGTCGAAGGTCCTTCAAAAACCATAAAAGTGTGAAGGAAATACTTGGTAAGTTAACTGCCTCTTCACTGAAACTCAGAAACCTTTTCATGTTCACAGGCTGGCAAATTCCAGAAGAGAAAAGGAAGAAATTGTCAACAGAAACACAGAGAGCAGTGCTGCCAAACTCTCCCTTTGTCTCTCTGGAAGGAACAAGAGTTTGAATTCTGACTTCAAGGAGAACTCAGTTTTGTCCTGGATGTACAAACTGGAATTGAAGGACCCTTCACTTGTATTCTTCTCTGTGCACCCTAAACTCTAAGAAGAAAGATAAGGAGAGGCAAGTTCCAAACTACAGTCCCTCAAGGCACTGAGTTTTTACCAAATCAAGCCAAACCAACACATTTTTATTGGTTCAAACTAAACGTTTGACTCTTGATCTAAGTCAAAATATTTTTTTTCCAACTAAAGAGTTCAGTGGAAAAAAACCTCAAAATTTACTGGAAAAATTTAAGCTTTTGGGTATATTAAAAAAAGCCAATAAACAAATAAACCAAAACAAAGTAAGCACATTTAATCCCCATATGTGCACAGAAGAAAGTCTAATCTGAAAATTTTGAAGGACACTTATCAAATCAGAAAAATAAGATGGAATACAGGGTCAAAGAAAAATTCCTGGTGTACTGAGCAACACCTGAGAAAAACAGAATATTTCTAAAAGAAGTAATAAAGGAGGCCTGAAATATCAAGGTTATCTTGAAGGTGAGTGTGCCAATGACTACCAACCCAATAATGCTTCAAATTGCCCAACTCTGTCAGGTTGGGCTCAGAAACATAGGGGAGATCAAGACAGTCCAGGATCACTGCTACCATTACAGTGCAAAGTAACTGTACAAAAAGAACCTCTAGATAATGCATTTGGTGGTAGAGAACTGGAATAAAACCACTATCGTAGACATTAATATTACATGACTACATGTCTACTTTCCAGGGGAAATAGATTTGATTTAGGGAGGGGGAAGAAGGTATTCCTTTCATAGTACAGTCCTACTGTAGCTACTATAAATTACTTCACACCACTGCCTTCCATCATTATCCAGTCAACTCAACTTTACTACTCTTGGCTGTGAAGGCTGTCCAGCCCCAAGTGCAATATCATCCCAGTAATGTCAGAAATCAGACAAACCAATTGTGATGGGAACAGCACATTTTCCAAATGCCTGTTGTCCCTGAGAGGACTTCCTGCTGAGCTACAAGCACATCATAAAATCAAAGGCAATTCAAGAGGGAAAGTGTGCCAAGCTAGTGCAGTTTCTGAGGTTCAATTTGAATTATCACTGTCATCTTCACTAGAGAAAATGTCTTTTCACAATGGAAATGTTAGGTTTCCAGTGGCAGAACTAATATTTCTAACAAGATCTGACATGACAGCATTTCTCAAACCTCTAAAAACATGGAGGGGTTTTTTTGGTTTTTGTTGTTTTGTTTTCACCTAGTATTTCTCTCTCCCATGTGTAGGCCTGGATTCCATCACCCAGCTCAAGACTTTTCCCTCTGACAGCACGATACAGAAACATGACAACTTTCCTGACTGAAAATGAGCTGTCTCACTTGGGTCAGTGTCCACTGGAATTCCCAATGGTGAAACTGGCAGCCAACTCTTTTTTGATGAGGAGTGGGATCATATTCCCTTTATGCTTCATCTCAGTATCTTCAGTGTGTCAGAGACATCTAGATTTTGGGGGCCAGGCTCAAATAAGAGCCAGAAGAAATGCAGAAGGATCTGTAGCTCTACTGAGAGTACAAAGAGATAAATAACTTTTAATTTGTGGGATCTTCTGCTATACACAGAAGGTGTGGAGATGTATCATTCTGCACAGGAATCAAGGGCTCTGGCCCAGGAGCAGCCATGAGAAGAAAATATCAAAGCTTCTGTACCAATGGCCACCCTGAGCAAGGCAGAACCCACAAAACTCTTCTCAAGCCAGGACTCCTTTTGGAGTCAACAGTCCCCTCACTATTCCCTTCCTGACCAAGGTAATAAGAGATTATATAAGTAAGAAGAGGGTGCAGCAGGCATTATAAGGTACCAGTGTCTGTAGTGCTCAGACACATTTCCATCTGCAACATGGATGAGGACAAGCCCCCCGAGGAGCAATGCAGAGCCCTCCATGAAGAGTCTGGGTCACAACACCTTTTTTCACAAAACATGACTAACAAACTTCCCAGCAAAACCCAAGGAAACCACAATTAAAAACCAACCAGCCTAGAATATTGCAAGAATAAAAATATCCCGTACATACAACAACAGTATCTTGGGGGAAAAAAAGAGAACTCCAGTCAAGATGAAACACAATGCGCTGACAAGAAATCAGTAACATCAACAAGCTCTCACCACATTATTTTTTTAAATGAGGCCTGGAAAATCCAAGTTGAAATGTTCATAACAGCTCTCTGAAAGCTTACCAAAGGGAGTAAATGTGCATCCTGGAAAGCTAAAAAATGAGCAAACAAAGAAAACAAATATGAAACTGCAATTCTTTCTTGGCATTATTCTGGAAGGTTGTCTTCCTGACAAGTAAAACTCTACCCAAGCACCTAGGTGTTACCTCACTGGAAATACCTAAAATGCAAGTAGCCCATCTAGCCCGAGTGTAACTGTTCAGCTTGAATCTGTGGGTTGGGTTTTTTATATTAAATTCAAAGGGGAATGCAGTGGTAAAGAGATCATCCCCAGGGAGATAAGTGCAAAACAAGAGCTTCTCAAATTATATGGATTCAATTAAATCAAAATGTCACTTGCTGAGAGTTGTCAGTTATCTAGGCAAGCACCAAGGCTTTCTCGCCTTTGTCTTTCTTAAATTACAACTTTCAAGCCAAAAACAACTCGTAATGTGATCCTGGTTTAAGTTTACCTTGATTCCCACTTCTGAGATCCTTTTTGTTTTCCCCTGAGTGAATAGTATCTCTCCTGTAGCCTAGCTAAGATATGACTGACCAAGTTATTTTGGAAAATACTGATTTAATTTAATATACAACTTCTAAAAACCAAAATCCACACATAAGAAGTTTTCCTTGATGAAAGTAACCATTAAGATGACTGCTATCCACAAAAGGAAGTAATCAGGATTACACTACTTAAATTACAATTAGGCCCCAAACCATGGTTGGCTATTCAGCTACAAGCAATAAACTGTGGAATTTGTACTAAAAGCTAACTTTCATCTGAGATTATTAACTTTTATCTCTAGCACTGAACAAAATGCTTCACTCTTGTTAATTCATTGATCACATAGAACCTAATGGTCAGAAGTTCAGGCAGAAATAGGAAAAGGAGTTGTCCTGCACTGTTTCCCTGTGATGTGATGAAGACCTATTAAGAGTGCCTCAGGTTCTGTGTCAGAAGCTAAAAGCAGAAAAGATTAAGCATTCTTCCTTTGCATGATTCCATAGCAGTAACAGTCTATTGCCATTTCTAATGATTATGCCAAGTTTCCCATCAAAAATTCTTAGTACAACAAACTACCACCTTCCAAAAATGTGATTCCAAATGAAGGTTTCACCCATGATAGCTAAATAAACAGCACAACTTTCCTGTGTGAGTACTCAATCCTCAAAAGAAGGAAACTCAGATGTGTAAGAGCAACCCTGAGCACAGTGGTAGAAGGCAGGTGGAATGTCTTTTGCAAAAATGAATCATCCAATAATTCTGTGTCCAAGAGTATTTAAATACAGTCTATGTGCCAGTATTACAATATATACAGCTCTAAACGTTATATGTTCCATTCATTTCTGAGGCTGTGGCCAGTTGGCTCCTGAAAGAAAAACTGATACATCTCACACGTCTATTTTACTAACTTCAAAATGGACAGATCAACCTTATATGTGTTTGAAGTTTTCATGATGGCAGCTTTATCTCACCATGAGTGTAAGGGGAAAAAAGTGTTTATATAACAAATATTAGTAATCATGTGGGTCTCTGTGTGTATACATGGGCACACACACACACGGAGCAGTAACTTTTGGATAGGCATCCTCATGTTCTTACATTCCTCATAAAAGAGATTTCCTTCCTTGTTCTGCTTTTCTGCATTTCACCCTGCTAATTCAAACTGAGAGAACACTGCAACCTGTGCTTCCTCAGCAAGTCCCTATTTCAACTTCCTTTTTAAAAGAATATGTATTTTTTTAAAAAAAGAATTTTAATATCTAAGCAGACATACAGATACAGAAGAATTTTGCTGAGTATATGAAAGTTGACATCTAGTTATTTGTACAACACCAGCATAATACCACACATCAGGACATTTGTTAAAAACCATTCCACTGACAGCAGTGTGTGACATATTATGACAATATCTGGTATTTTCCTAAAAGTAATGGAGTTCATTTTCTTATCCCCTAAGCAGACTTGATGAAATATAGCAGTTCCTGGAGTATCAGACACACACATGTTCAAAATCATAGCATCTCCAGTTTCTTCACTATTGAGTATTTTTCAAGCCTATTGCCAGTTTGGAAGTAAATGGCCACACTCTGATGTGGCTTACACTGGAAGAATCCTGACTAAAATCGATGTGGTTCTACTGGGTGCAAGTTAAAGCAGACTTCAGCCCAAAGGTTCTGACAAGGAAAAACTATGTTAGGCTTCCAAGCCTCACAGAAGCTTATTTTTCATGGCTGGTTCCCCTGCCCCTGTGGATGGCTAACGTATGCTTTGGCTGAAAGAAATCTAAAAATCGAGTCTTTTTTGTTGAACTGAAACCACACAAGTTTGGAGAATATCACATAAACAGACACATGAGAGCCTTTGGTAAAACTGCAGACAACAGTTCTAACTTTTTGTTACATTGGAAAAATAAGCTTAGATTGTTTTCCTAACTGTTCCCTCTTGTCAGCCACCCAAGGTCTTTACAAATAGAGGAGAGGTTAATAGTTTGAAACCTGGGGACATATTTTTCTCCCATAGGAATGATAAAGGAGCACACTGACATTCACCTGACCATAGAGTTTTTATCCCTGAAGCAAAATCCCCTGTATATTCCTCGAATTGCTTTTCCACAGAGTTTTGCCAAGAGAAGTTAACCATGATGGTTGGTTAAATTAATTACAACTTGCCCTGATGACTTCAGAAAGTGCTTTTCTTTATTGCACTTATAGAAGCCTGCATCTTTCTTCCCCAGGGATGCTCGTTACCTAAATGAAGCAGAAGCAGCCCTGCAATTTGAATCATTATTATAACACAAGTTAACATGATGATGCATCCATGCAACGAGCATGGAGATAGCTAAGGCAAGGTGAGTCCAGTCAGAAGAGTTTTCTTTGCCTCAAAAGACCATTTTAAAGTGAATAAAAGTGACTGAAGTGGATCTAGGAGTGGCACCTTGAAGGAGATAAGAAGTGATAAGCAGGTGGGGACATCCTCCCCTTTTAGGATGTGGCAATCGACCACCTGGGAGGTGACATTCTTAAGGGCATCCTTCAATGACCTGGTGGGTCCTGGAGCATCCTGGCTGATGAGCCAGACAGGAATCCCACAGAAATCCCCTCCAGGTGAGCCTGCCCTCCATGGCCCTAACTAACAACCCCTCAACTGATACTCATGCTAATGCTGACCTGATTGGGACACCTGATAGCATATGTCCCATACCTTCCCGGGGTTCTGTCATTTTACTGGTGTCAACTGTCAAATACAAGTTTATGCTTGCACCCAACCCTTGCTGGTTGGACTTGGTTCTCGTGGATCAAAACCAAAAAAAATAATTTAGTGTTACCTGGAACCATAACACCAGGATTACTGAATTTATAAGAAAGGAAAACTGCATGTATTTTAGCATAATAAGGTTAAAGAATTTAGTGTTGAGACTTTAAACTCAGTGAGTGTTAATCCCTTCACTTTCACTCTGGTACACAGCAGCAGTCTCTGGGCCTCGGATTGCAGTAAGTGATGAATGATGCTTCTGCAAAAAGAAAGTTTCATCCTCACATGCTGCTCAGAAAAACCTCATATTAACTCCAGTGGAAATATTATTTGGCTTGAGGAAGCAGGATCGAGTCATTCATTTCATTTTAATGAACAGACTGCTCTTCAGACTCTACTTCATATCCTTGAAGGGGGAAAAAAAAATGCTTTAACAGAATAAGTAAAATAGGAAGTCTGGAACTATTGCTCATTGTAACCTCAAACTGGGCTTACATTTTGTGACGGATGAAATCCAACCTGCAGCAGAATAATTACAGAGTTAGCTCCAAAAAGGTGCCGACTGCATATGGGAGCTCCCCAGCACCGCCTTGGGTGCAGTAACCAGCAGCTCATGGTAACACCAGATCCAAACTGCAGATATTGTGGGCAATGGGATTAGAAGCCACGAGATCAAACAATCAGTAATCCCAACCTCATGAGAGGCAAAAAAGTCCCCAAGCCCTCCTGCTGTATCAGGATTCAGTAACACAAGTACCACATGTAAAATGTCCTCCTCAGTTTCACAGTGCTCTGACTTCATTTCTCCCTCTCCGTATTATCTTTGAGCTTTATTCAGTGAGACAGAAACAAACAAAATCTGACCCAGGTATATGACAGCACATTGCTCTAAATTTCACACAGATCTTGCAATTTATCCAGATCTGCTGCAGTGAGCAATACATTAAATTACCTAATACAACACATTACACTGTATAATACTGGTACCACAGGACTCAGGAATTCTATCTCCTTCCTCTACCCAAGAACTATGTCACCAAGAAACAAAATGCTAACCGAAGGCAAACAAAAGAAATAAACATTTAAAGCAGTCAGTAAAATAGGATATTCTGAGTCAGCATATCAAACACTACAATGTGCTCACTTTATCTCTGAATATGACAATCGTGACTGTCAGACTAAACATGATCAGAGGTCACTCAAGCAGCTCCTCTGCAGACAGACAAGATCAGGAAGATTCACATCTCCAGTGGTACTACACTGCCCTGCACATCTACTACAGAGAAAACACTCTTTAACAGCTCCATCAGGGAAAAAAACAAACAAACAAAACTTTAGTCTTCTGTGTAATGGTTTCTCATTCTTCAACTGACAGGTTTCATAGCAACTCTGATGTTAAATTCGGAAGAAAAAAAAATTCTCTTTCCAAATGAAAGTGCTAGGAGGCAGTGTTCTCATCTCACACCACATTCATCAAGTTGCCAGGAGAGCTGGTTTCCTGAAAATCAGCTCAGTACACATTTTTTTTCTGAAGTTATGTGGCTCTCAGATCACTAACAGATACCAAATTTGAGTCTCTCCTTTCTTGTCCTACTTTCCTTTTAACCCCATAAAACCCATGTGGTGGACTCACACTGTTTTCCTTGTCAGACAGAGGTCTCCAGGTACCCTGCAGCTTGTGCTGATGAGAAGCATGAGTTTCAAATCAAGGCACCAAAAATATAATTTTCTCAGAACATTATTCTGGAAAGGGTCTCTGAAGCAGCTTTTCCTCCAGGTTTCAATAATTTCACCTAAAGCAATATTCCTACAGTTTAGCTTCTGATAAGAGAACCACCACTGTTTTGGTCAAGCCTTTTAGATAAAACATACAAGTGAACCTCTCTTGACTCCAGATCAGGACTTTCCATTGACCAACAGCTCTGTTCCATCACATCCAATTTCCACCATCCTGCCTAGAAAGATTTAGAGGGCATCTGTGGCTTGCCTGGCTTAACCCTCCAGTCTGACTCAGAAGCCAAGAATTTCTCTTCTCCATTTCCATTTCCTGCTTGAATTTGGCAGGTCAGTGTGGAGTCCCTGTGGAAAAAGGTCCACATATATCATGTGCTTCTACCCTGACCACTTACAATTTTCCATCTTCCTTCTCCTGCCTTCCCTTCAGCTGAATAACTGTATGGTTCAGGAAGAACAGTTCCCTGCTTTTTAAAAACCAAAAAGCAACTCTAGGCAAAGAGTAACTTTATATAGCTATGAACATGAGTCAGCTAAGAAGGGTTACAGAAAACTCCAGTCTTTACAGGTATCATGGGCTGGTTCTTAGTGGTGTATCCACTCAACAGCTCACTGCTTACAGAAAAATAAAAATCAGAGTTACTGAAAACTCTGAAAAAAGAAAAACATAGGGGGAAAAAAGAAAAACATTCTGAACCATCATCTACTTCCTGAGCCTTCAGACATGACAAAGGGAAGTGTTGCTCAGTTCCAGTTTATGTCTCTTGAAAAAAAAAAAAAAAAAAAATTAAGAAAAAGAGTGATATTTTTGTGCCAATCTAGAATTAAAGTCATTTGTATCTCCCATGTGAAAATGTTTCAGCTTGAAATGTTTCACACATCACAGGAGCAAACACTGCAGAGGTTTTGTTAGAAAATGACTAGCTTGCACCATACCTTCTTGCTCAGGCACTCCATTATCTGGATAAAGAAAAGCCCTTTAAAGAAGAGGGCATTGAAACCCTGCAACCAGCAGCAATTACTGAGGTGACAGCAAGGATGCACAACTGACATCCTTCTGTTCTCAACCCTGCCCAAAGAACAGGAATAAGAACCTGGGCTACTGCTTTTCCTTCATCCCAGTTTTCTGTATCAACAGATGAGCACCTTCTCAGCTGGTGTAAAACTGCAGGATCTCAAATGTCTGGGGTTTTTTCCATGTTGCTCAGTTCTTAGGCCAGAAGTACAAACAGCTCTGTTCCTAATAAAACTTAGTTTGTTGAGAGTATTTAAACTCTGGGGAGCTTGAGAATTGGGAGTGCTTTAACAACCATTAAACAATGCATGTTTTCTAAGCATGTAGGGAGTTGCCTGAGGTTTTTTATCCTGGTTCCTGCAGCAGTTACTGAGACCCAACATAGAATGTAAAGCCTGAGATACGTGAGAACCCCAGAACAAACAACTTTCAGTTCAAGGAATTACTGGGAACAAGCAAAAAGAAGTTCTTTATAGTTCTGTCACTACTTCATTTGAATTTTCCATTCTACTTATAGCAAAGCCTGCCAATGGACCCTTACTTCAATTAGCACTGAATGAGACCATAACCCTAAAAAACACAACTCAAATCAGTGAAAACATCAAGCTTCTTGTGTTCACTAAGCATGTCACCAGTAAAAAAGGACATAACTGGATATATGTAGGTATTTTCAAATACTATTCTAAAATCATCCTCTTCAGACGACATTATCTCCTCAGATTTATGGGGAATACATTGAATCATATAGAGAAGAATTAAGTTGCTCCAACCTTTTTCTGCAGATTCACAGCAGTGCTTGGGAATTAAAACATCTGACCTGCCAATCTCCCAGGCATTTAATGATAAGAAAAACAATCATGAATTAATAGAAAGCTGAAGACTTACATATTATTTATTTCATCTGCTGACTTAGGGCATGATTAGGGCAAAAGAAATTAATTGTATGAGTTCAGCAAGCTCAAGATTAAATCCCTGCTTTCTTTCCTCCCACCATCTACCCTAGAGAAACTAACAAATCACCAAAGTTTAATGACTATCTTTTACTTACAAATAAGGATGAAAAAACTGCAGACAACAGTCATTGCATGTTTCTTTTTGCATTCCTTAACCAGGCTTCTGATTTTAACTTGGAGTAATCTCAAGGAAAAACACATACAAAAACCCCCAGACACCACAGAAGTCTGACCAACACACAAAGCCTGTCTTGGACTTAATTTTTATAAAGCAGACACTTTTGTATTGAGGATACTTTTAAAATGACATTAACTGAACTGGGAACAGCTTTCCCCCTGTTGTCTCTCCCCTTTCAGATGAAGCTGAACACATGGGATGGGGATTGCCAATAGGGAACATCCCCCTGACCTTGGCCATTGGCAGCTGTGATCAATCACTTCACAAAGCCCTGTGAAACCACTTGTGTTTCTTAAGCAAGTCAATCTGCTAAACAGTTTAAGCCATTAATCTCTTCAGAACACTAGAAAAACAAACTCATTTGGATGAAATCTTACTATATGACCGATTTTTTTTTTTAATGGTTACTAACAGAGTTCTGCACCCTCATTATGCAAAGCTGCTTGCAGCCCTTTCAGTGTATACTGATTAATAGAGGGCAACTCTTCACTCAGTGAAGAATACCACCAGTTTCCTCCTTATTATCCCCACATCACTGACATGCACAGAGTATATAGCTCCCAAGATATTTCAGAAAATGGATCTGACATAAATACAAAGCTAACAACCAGTGATGGGCGATACACGTGTAACTGTTGGTATCATAAGCAACAACTTCTCCACATCATTCTTGCCATCAGTCCATATCCCAACATCTTTTATATATTTTACACCATTTATACAGAGCATAAATTCCAACGAGACCAGAGGATGCCAACTCTACCCTGCATATCTGTTCTCTGGGAATAGTTAGAATGTCTGCAGCATACAGAGGGAAAACACAGCTATCCAACACAGCAGAAGAAAGCATCTCTGTCAAAACTGAGTATCAGAGTGAGCTGGTATCACTGAACACACCACTAAGCAAAAGAGACACTTTTTAACCCTACGCTGAATATTGGCAGAATGAGACCAACATAGTAAGTAATTCCTTCCATAATTGTTTCCTCCTTAAAAATAATGTGTCAATGGATCTCTTTGGCCATTTTGCTCGTTATTGAGACTGTATATTCTACTCTCTGCCCCCAGGTAGTCTTCAGAGTATAATTCAAGAGATTTGTGAACCTTTTGCATACATAATATGTCCCACAAAGCTCAGTTTTTCCACTCCACCATTTGGATAAATCAAAATGAAAGAATTTTAAAATACACAGCTCAAACATGAAAGAGAGAGGAAGTAATAACACGAAGGAATAAGGAACATGAGGAACAGTTGAGAGACAAAGAAAGAAACTGAAGAAACAAAGAAGCCAGCTGAGAATAAGTGAAGATAGATTCATGAAGTCATGAGTCCTGAATGAACAGAACAGCAAGTCCAGGCCTCAACTGCAGTACCTTTATCATATGCACATATCTATACATAGTTTGAAGTAAGTTTATACCACAGTTTTAAGTTCATGAAAAATGTTAGATATTTTCCGAAGTCTATCGTATCAGAAATAATTCAGCCCATTTAAATTTCAGTGCAAGCTTTACTCATCTCACTGCTGCATTTATCTGTATTTGTAGCATAATATACAATATTAGGTATATTAGAAATATCCTAAAATCAGCAAATAGAAAACATGCATGATTCTTATGCACAGTGTACCTCAAGGACCCCTAGAGCCAGGATTTTAGAAGAATCACTAGAAAAGACTAGCTAAACAGCCCAATTCAGGCCTTTGTGCATACAGCCTGTCCACTGACTTGCAGAATATCTAAGGAACCATAAATTCCAGGTCAGCCTTGGTAATTTCTGCATATTGGTATCACTGGTGCACTGTTTATGAAGTTGTGTAATTGTTTTTCTGACTATACATCAATACATAATTTCTACACTAGTAAGAATTACCTTCTTACTTTACCATAATTTTACCTGCCTTAATTGCTACTTAATACCCATCAACTAGAATGCAAATACATTAACAGTTTTGCTAAACAGAAGCCTCATTCCATCTTCCATTCTACATTGCCAAGCAATAGCCACAGCAAGACCATAAAAATGCTTTTTTTCCACGCCCTCTTAAAAGCTGAAAAGTTGCTGATTATCATCTTTGTGTGTGTGTTATTTTTCCCCCTTTAAAATCACTGATCTTTCACTATTGTCTCACAAGTCAAACCACAGAGGACTACCTTCAACCTAAAGCTTCAACCTAAAGCAGTACAAGGCCAGACTCTGTAAAAATGCCCCCTCCCATCACTCCACAAGCCCCAAACCAGTGTTGTGTGCATCATAAATAGCAAGCATGCTTTCATTAAGCTCATTATGTTTCAATTATATTCAGCTGATCAATAGACACAGTAGAGCATTACAGTTGCAGCCTCTTGTTTATTACATACAAACAGAAACCACCAACCTAATATGAGATTATATAACATTATATGAGCCTCAAACAATGCACTAATATTTCCCTGCCTTTGATCTCATCCTAGAATGCAGCTCTCTGCCATTACATACATGACAACCATGAATGTACTCTGTTTAAGCATTTGCTTACAATTAAGGTCTTCAAAATAAAAAGAGAGTATGTGACCATACCCTGTGGATCATGGAAATGACACCAGCAAAGAATCACAGCTGAAGCCCAAGGAGCTGTCATGGTCCCCATAATGAACAGTGCATTTGTTGTTCTAAAACATCCCTTCTGTTTATTTCAATAGAAAGGAAACAAAGGAAAGTGTTACCAAGAATCACCCATACAAGTTCATCATCATCAAACACTGTTTTATACTTAAAAGCTGTACTGAAAATGGAGAAACAGACTTGTTATACTTGCTGGCAAAGTCAAAGGTGCTACCTGAAGCTGTAAGAGCTGTGCTTCTTCTTAGTCAACATGTTCAGAATTTTGGAGGTACCCAATAACTTTACCTCGTTTGGCTTTAGTGAAGCTTTTACTTCACAAGACACTGTAATTTCCTCAGTTTAAGACTGTTCACATTTCCAGTGGTGCTCAAAACCAGATGAACCTTATCATCCTTGGTAGTCCTCTGAACTTATCAGCTTTAAAACTAAAACAATAAAATTACTATGGCCTTTATATTTAGATATCTTACATCCATTTGCATAATCCATGACTAACCACTCACACTACATATTGGTTCACTTACAATGATGTGTGTCCTACTCACTAAAAATTATTGCCTTGTCTATAAACTGTCTGGCAGCTGTTTACTCTTCCATAAAACCTGGATAACTCTTTTAATTGAGACAGTTTACTGCCCAGTCCATTTCTGCATCTAATTGTGTTCTGAGGACTGCTTCTACAAATGTGATTCAACCAAAAGGGGGTCAGACTCTCACAGACTTCCAGTACAGACACACACCCAAGCTACTGGGTAGTGGAAAGTGACCATTCACATGTTTTTACTCCACAGAAAATGCAGACATCTGAAGGACCAAACTTTGCAAAGGAGAAGCACTGTACTTCTTACACAGCTCATGGTAAAGAACAGATTGTGTTGCAGCTAACCAGGCCATAACTTGTTCAGGAAACTAATTCCTGAATGTGAGCATTGCTCCAGGCAGTCAGATGCTAGGTAATACTACCACCACCTGGTATCATTTCTTGAGACAAGATGATAAAGCTCCACAAGAAAATCCAGTGATCTACATCCTCACAAAGACTGCAAGATGGTGCAGAAGCAAAAGGCAAGCTTTGAAACTCTTTCTAGGATGTCTGAGGTTCTCCTGTGCCCAAATTAACTATTCACTGAAGTCTGCAGTCCACAGCCTGAGGCCTTTTGGAACTCAGCTATTAAACCTAAACAATGCTCACTACATCAACAGGATGAGGTCTTGGATTAAGCTGACCAGGAGAAGAGAGCTGCTGTGGTGCATGGCCAGGCACACTCAGTTCCTGGTTACATTCATTACCTGGCAGGAAGAACCCCTCACCACAAACATGAGAGGTGAAGCTGGATCCAGGAAATATCTGAGGAATGCTTCACAGCCTGGAACCTCAAAACATGAGGAAAATAAAGCAGGAAAAATGTTATTTTTGGAAGTATGTATCACCAACACAGGTTAGAAAAAAGAAGCCTTTACTTCACAACAGCCCAGCAGACACAAAGAATAAACAGTTTAAGAGCCAAATGAGAAAGGCTGAATGTACATGAAAGATATAACTTAATCTAGCAGATGGGCTAAAAATCATAAATGCATTTTGTAGGAAAAGCAGCAAGGGCTCATGAAGCACACTATATAAAGAAGGACAGCAGTGATAGCCTGGAGCAGATTTGCCTAAAGCAACCTTAAATTGTCCCTGCTGAATATTCCAAGCAATTGGTTTGGCAACCACTGCAGCATCCTCTCCTGCTCTCCTTGCAAATGGCAAAGTCTGGAATTCTACTGTACATTTCATTTTTTTCCAGTAACTTTTCACACTTCATATGACATTTCATAACCAACTTTTGGCATTCTCCCTAAAACTCCAAGAAAGAGGCCATAACACGTTCAGCTTGGATTTCACTGCTTCACTTGGGTGATGTGTGCTAAGCTGAAAATTATAAAAAACAGGAAAATATCACAATTCAAAACACACTTTATCCTTCTAACAGACATCCTTCTTGGTATGACTATTTCTCCACCTTCAGCATGGATGACTCAAGTGATCCAAGGCCTATTGTTAACAGTTCTATGTACCTAACACTGCACAATCATATTTATAGTAGTTCAGAAATCACTTAACATTATTCAGATCATCCTTTATTCTGCTTGTGGTTAGCTGGAAGATACTTAATCCAGACAGAATTCTTTCAAGATAACAGCAATTCCTTCAGAACTGTGGGAAAAGTTTCAATTTTACTGGACTGATACATTTTATTTTAGAAACAAGAAACAAACAAGAAAACCAACACAAACAGGGCTGCTCCAAGAACAAATTTACCATCTCATGAAACTACAGCCTTCCAAACAGACAAATCCAGAACTGCCAACTCAGTTTCACTAAACCTACTCAAACAAGCCTCAGTTCAGAGAAATCAAAACAGAGGACTTGACTGACAGTGTCTAAGGAAAAGTACAGTTGTGAAGTTAAAATAAAGAAGTTTTAATAAGCCCTAGAGGCTTAGCATCTAAACCCCAGCTAGGCTTCCCCATGTAAACTGAATTAGAAATTCTAGGGAAAACATGCATCTCTATGTGTCAATGAAAGACATCTGCCTGTCTTACCTAAATAAAAGTTACTAATACTTCATAAAAACAAGAATGCTATAGGTCAAGTCTAAGACAGACTGAAAATCTGAAAGAATTATTTATGTTGTCCTGTGACTAATGTATTATAAATCCCACGGACTGGCAGGAACAGAACAGGCACTTGTGGCTGTCTAGACTTAGTTTGAGAGTAACCATTCCCATGCACCATAAGAATGAGATTTCCCCAAGAGCACTGGGAAAACACAGTTAAATTAAACAAACTGATAATAGGCTCCTTCAAAATAGAGGCAAGTGATTCCCAATTTTTGTTTTACTATATTCTCAGCCTGGAAGAATAAAACAATACTCCAAATCCTTGCCCCAGCTGGAGATGAGAAACTGGGGCAGGCTGAGGCTCCCCTCAATCCCCCCCAGTGCCTTCAGGGATTCTAGATAAAGATGCCACAGAATGAGTACCCTGGAATCACCAACTCACCATTTGATACTTTACTAAAACTCTGGAAAATAAAGTGATATAGCCACTAGGGTTCAAGAAAATTCAAAGCATGAGGGTTTCATCTGCAAAAGACCAGAATATCTTCCACCTCAGAAGCCCTTCTTCTGTTACTAAATTTACATTTAGTAACACCCTCTCCCAGTTAGCTTTCATTACTGAAAATAAAAAAAAAAATAAATGATAGATTGTTTTTCTGTGGCAGCATCAACATAAAGGTCAAAAGAACAAAATAAAAATCTTGGAAACCATCATCTTGGAAACCACATCTTCTAAGTCTTTGTTTTTTGTAAACTAAGGAGTTCACTGTTGTAACCTGATATTTAGAAAACATCCATCTCCATTTTAATTACATTTAGAATCTGGCTAAGAACACATTTCCTTCAAGCAGTGCTGAGGGGTGAAACTAATGTCCCACTGAACTGTATGTGAAGAGGTATACACATAAAAGTGCTACAAGTTATTTTGTTACTACCTCTATTTATTCTGTGATAGAACAGACAACACTGTTCAAAAGTGGTTTTTTAAAAACAGGTAAAAACAAACAAACAAACAAAAAAAACCTAATCACAAGTCCAAGGCTATATACCAGACTTTTCCTGACAATGATCTAAAGAATGCACAGTGGTCAAAGGTGTTCCCAGTAAGAAGCTGCTGTCTAAACAAGCAGCATGTGTGCAGCACCACAGAAAGCTTCTCCTACAGAAACCAACAAAGCAGAAAATGGCTGGAAGCCATCAGCACTTACCGCCTGTGTTAGAGCCATACAGCACACAGTTGTTTTGTATTTTAGAGGATAAATGAATACCTTCATAAAAATCAGCATAGGAAATAAGTTCTAACGCTAAAATTGTTTATAGACTGTGTGTAATGAAGATCAGATCTGTTTAAAAGAAAAGGGAAAAAAAAAGGTTACAGACTTGGGGGTGAGGTGATGTTACAAGGAAAATCATATCTAATTTTTTTGTGCTTTGAGTTTTGTTTTTTGTTTTGGTTTTTAAATGGAAGTTGAGCAGATGCCTCTCTTTCCAAGGGTTTTTCCCTCTTCTTCCCACAAAGAAAATTTCTTAATCTTTGCAGCAGCACACAGAAAACAGACAAATATTCTAATGGTGCTGAAGTGACCAACTTTAGATTAACTGGACTTTACCTTAAAATCATCTGAATTATATAACCTGAACCTCAAATTAGCTTTACAGGCTCATCTGCACTGCACTATTTCCAGTCCACACATCCCAGGGCTGCACAGCCTGCCCAGCAGTCCTTGGAGACCAAATCCCACAACTCCCCTGAGAAGACAGCTGAAATTAATCTGGATCCATGAATGCTCACCTGCCATGATCAGCAATGAAACCCAGACTTTGAACAGGCACCTCAGCCTCCGTTTTCACAAGCTTTCCCAGGTGCTTTGGGTCTTTGTGTAAATATTAATTATCTACACTAGAAATGCTACCAGGAATTACCTCTGGATGGCTAAAACAGCCCTGTGGATCACTAAAATATACCTAATTCCTTCACAGCTGCTCAAGTTAGGTCAGAGAGTTTTGCTCAGCAAACACTACATATCCACAGAATCACACTGGCATTACCACATCACAAACCAGGTGCCTTCTCCTTGCATGGCTCTCTGAAGCTGGAGCTTTATTTTCTGCCATATACAGCAATTCACTGCACTGCTGTCGTGATGCCACTGAGCAAAGGTTTATTCACAAAGCCAGGAGAGTTTCATCAAGAGTTATATGTTTGAACTGTTTGTGTACAAAATGGCAGCCATCTAGCTTGTTTTGTTGCTGTTTGATTTGCCTTATCCTATATAAAATAAATATTATGCACTGGATTTTTTTTCCCAGATTCTTCTGCATATCTACCTCAAATGACCACTTATAGCTCTTCCCTGCTATGAATTTAGGAATGTAGTGATCTTTAGCTCCATGTTCCTTCTGTAGAAATTCAGAAGGAACTCTCCTCCTTTTCCTCTCCCACTTCCAAGTTAACAGAGATTTCTCCAGTTCTTACAAGTATTACCATTACTTAGACAGTACATCATGACTGCACTCAAAATACAGACACAATTAAAAGCCAAAAATAATAATTATCTGTCCATCTATATTTCTCTGTAAAACAAGTGTAGCAAGGAAAGCAGTAAGTCATAACTTTTTGTAAAAAAAAAAAAAAAAATTAATTTTTAAATTGCAAACAAAAAAGGTAGATCAAAAGGCAGGCCAAATGTGGACAGGTACAAACCTCTCTACTTCAGAATTATTCCTGTACCCACAGGACCATAACCTATGCAGGTTGGATAGACTTACTCCAAGTCCAGACTCACACAGCACAGGGGGATTGGGCCAACCATGCGATTTAGCATAAAATGTAACTAATACACAGTAATTGCTTAATAAGCAACCAGAACAATACCAAATGCTTCATGTAGCAGTCTACATAGCATATAAAAACATTGGAACCACAAAAGGTCACATAGTAACAAGGGTTTGTTTATAGCATTAGGCACAATGACCTTAAGAAGTGGCTGAAACAGAAGAACCTGCAGTTCAGATTTAGTCCTGTTATGTCCTCCCTTATGTTTTTGTCTCTTTAACAAAGACTTGAGCCTTACTGTAAACACCTACACACGGGCTTCCAGTAAGGTGTATTTTGTAGAAATCAGCCTTATGATTCTGAAAGGTATCTATGTTGCAGGATGAGGTCTAAAGGAGTCAAGTAAATAAACCTAAAACCAACAATATAGGAGAGGCATCTGGAGAATCCAACATTTGGATCTGGTCAAAGAAAACATCCCACATCAGCAGCTCAAGCAAAGCCCACATCACAGGGAAATCTGGGACAGTATTTACTATCCCTTGTTTTACAGAACTGATTTATTAGATGTGCATTACACAAACAACTCATTTAAACTTGTAACTTTGCTTTTGTTTCAAGTTTCAGTTGTTGCAGCTCAGATTCTTGTCCCTCATTCTTTAAACCATCACATGTTCTTTATCAGAGATAATTTTGTTAGCTAAGGAATAGAATTATAATTTGAAAGCCTGATAGCAAAAGCATCATTTCCTGTAACCCAGGACACGACTTAACCATTAACACACAAGTAAAAAAACCTAAATCACTTGGACATTGTGTCATGAAAGGAATGGATTTGCTCTTGGCTTCCCAGCCCAGTCCCAATAACTTTCTTGGCAAATAAGCAGTGATCAATTTGTTATAATTAGTTGTTCCCAAAATGCAGTGACAGTAAATACTTTATTTCACTGCCAGTGGGTGCTGACATTTTGCATCTTAAATCAAATGCTACAGACCTAGAAAGCATATTTTTCTTACAAAAGTCCACTCTAAACACCTGCCATTAAATATACACTCTACACTATCTGATAGCCAAGGCCTTCATCCAGTCCCACCTCACCTTGGGGTTTTTTTTTAAGTGCTTACAATACAGAGAATTTGTTTCCAGTTCATGCTTCCCAGAAACAGCCACTAAAGTAAATAAACATCTCTCATTTCACAGGCAGACTATGAGCACTTGCAGGGTTTTGATTATTTCTGTGCTATCTGGAGCCCTGTGCTCTTCAAACTGAGAATCTTCCTGAGCATTGAGATGCTTCATAACTGCTGAGCAGCAGCAGGACTCAGGACTGGCCATGGGTGCCATTCCAGAGGGAATTTCAGAGGCACTTCCAGGCAAAGTTGGCAACCCATCATAAATGTTACTGCGTTATGAACCAGCAGCCTATAAATCCCATCTCAGTGGCACATCCCTGTGGGAAAGGGCATGCAAGCTTCCATATGGTGATGATATATCATGTGATTTTTTTTTTAAAAAGGCACACTATAACTTGGACTTATTTATTGTTCTCTCTCTTCATATCTGTAAACAAAGAACAGCTTAAAAGGTTACATTCCTTCTTGCTCTTTACTATGTTATTTAAACCCAACTAGAAGTTTAGCCACATAAATGTCTGTCATCTGTATTTAATCCTTAGAACTTTCTTCTTCTTCAGAAAACTAAATACCCAGATGTGTCTGGCTAAATAAAAGCAGGGCTGAATCATCTTGTTTCTCTGCCAAAGCAGCAGAAATAATGATAGCTAAGAGTAAGGGAAGAATCTCATAAAACAAAACAACTACAAAAAAGTTAAGCGTGCTGAATACTGACCATATCCTAGGTAGCTTTCCTCTATCTGTCACCACATGTAAAAAGCACAAAATAAAATACCATTTCCTTCTGGTTTAAAAGCCTTAATTCATAAAAGAATTCAAAGGACATCAGCCAATTTGTACAAATCAAATCTAGGAAAATATGCATGCAGAAAATTTCTTGAGCACATGCTAAGGAACAAAACCAAATTATTCTTTTTTTATCCCCCCCAGTTTTCTAATATAATCACAAAGCTTCAAAAGAAAATGACAGAGTCCACCAATAAGCAAACCAAATAACGCAACATATTCACACATATCTGTCCTTAAAATCTCCTTTCTTCAAAGTAAATAATTTTTCCTTTAATTTACTACTCCTTCTTAGTTTGATAAAGTGTGAAAAAGGCAGCAGCACACTAGGACAACAGGAGACACAACAAGAACCATAGAAAACCTCAGGTTGAGAGGCACCAATCCAACCTCCTGTTCAAAGAAGGGTCAGCTCTGAGGTCACACCAGGTTAGTCCAGTTTTTGGGGGAAAACCCCCAAAGATGAAGACTGCACAGCAGCAGCCCCTCTGGGCAGCC